>NC_033794.1:2738931-2750714 GCF_001876935.1 Asparagus officinalis | reverse complement strand
CATGGGAGGTATCACAATGATAGGGATAGGCGGCGGGAAGCCAGCCCTAGGAGAGCAAGGAGCCCAGTCAGGGAGGGAAGTGAGGAGCGGAGGGCAAGGATTGAGCAATGGAACAGAGAAAGAGAAGAGAAGGGCGAATGAATCAGGTCTGTTTCTAACTTTCATCATTCTCCCCTCTTCTTTTCTTTGAAGCAGAATCGGTGGAGGTTCTAGTTATGTGGTAGTTTTGTAGGGCCCAACTATTGGGCCTTAAATTTGGTGCCTTTTGAGTGTCATCATGGGAATTTGGACATGTGAACCGTATATTTCATTTTAGAGTACCTTGTTTGATTAAACCTTATCTATTTGTAATGAATTTACTCCTTGCAGTTGTTTTGTCCATTATTGTCGCTTGACATTGAAATGCATATTATGAAAATGTTATGGGTATCAAAACAGTTTCTCCAATCCTACTGTTCTATTAGTTGCCTCAATGCGCTTACAGTACGTTTGGTTCTGACAGCTCAGAACTTGGGGTAGCTTTTAGTTGGGTGAGGAAAAACATTGCTCATAAGGTTTGGATTTTCAAGGTCATACCTTGTTTTCTCTCTCTCCAAGTTCTTTTAGTTCCTAGTGTCTTCAGAAGTTCCCTGAGGTGATTTTGTGACAATCATATTTGTGACATCTGAAAAGTTGCGGTTCATTTGTTTTAAGGTAAAAATGACCTAGTGTTCTTCTATTGGACATCCTAATTCTGATGGGTATAAAATGGGGTTATCATGGAATTTACTTACATACACATCACTGAGTAGCTGAGATGCACTAAAGGGAAATTTAGAACTTTTTATATCATTTTTATCATAATAGCTACAATAGAATTTAGGGTTTAGTAAGGATCTCATATTGTCTTTTGTTAGGTTTATGGATATTGCTTGATTTTATAAGATGATAAAGGTTTGCGTGTGTGTGTGTGGAGGTTTTTGTGTTACTAGTTGGCACGGTAAATTTTTTATTATTTCTTTTGACTTTTTAATTTTATTTATGGAAAGATTTGGTATAAAATTATTGAATGTAAAGTTGTAAACAATGGATCAAACATATAGACAGAAGCTAAAAATTCACAACATTTGAACAATGATATTACATTTAGGGATTTATTGAGTGATAGTACACTGGTTGCATCTATAATGTGATCGATCAATCAAATACTGTCATAAGAATATATCTAAAAGTAATGTTTGACGATGTGGATGTAAATTCAAGCTCATGACATTAGAACATTGACTAAGCCTTTGCAATACCTAATGTGTGAGTTCATATATTCACCTATGAAAATTTCACAATCCCATATACAATACAAAACACTCATTTAAGATTCAACAATCACAACCTCCAAACACACCCTTTCCATAATCCAAAGTTAGCACAATAGTACTTTTAATTTCACAGCAAGGTAAGAAGACAATCTCCTTATTTTCCTCACATTTTTAACTCCAAGAACCCTTTCTAGTTTGACGATTATCTACTGATTTGGGATGGATTTTCCTGACTCATACTCTTGGATTATATGGGGTTTCTCACTGATCAATTGATAGAGGAATAACATATTTTAACATAAATTAAGTTGCCAAAACTCAAGCAAAATGTGAAGAAAGAAAAGTATCTGTGTGAGTTGTATACATTTTGTTCACTCTTGCTTGCATAATTTTTTCCTTCAACTCAATTAGCACTCGTTCATCTTGTTAAACATTAAATTCAAACGTCAGAAGAAGTATACTGAGATATTTATTAGCTATCTAAAATTGGTAGTGATAATAGGATAACAGAGAAAGATGCAAGTAAAGGATTTTTAAACATCTATATTCCTATTATTAATAAAAATTTATCCAACAAAATTTATGCACGCGCAACCTGTTCTCTATGACTAAATCTTAGCATATACAAAACACGCACAAAAGATTTACAAATAAGATATTGCTTGATTTTAATAAGCAACTTAATAGATCATCGCACGTTTAGAAATTATTTGCAAATTATTAGTTTTCAGATGATACTGAATGTAGAGTAATTATTCAAAGCATACATTAAAGATGTCACATAGATAAACTAATACCTAAAACATTAAACATCAAACCTGTTATTTTCAAACCCATAAGCCAAAGATGCAGTGATAGATTCATTAATAATACGAAGGACTTCTAAATAAGCAATACGTCTAGCATCCTTTGCTCCTATCATGTGGGAGTCATTGAAGTATGCAGGAACTGTAACCACTATTGTAACCTTGTCATTTAAAAAATTAGATGCATCATCCACAAGCTTCCTCAAAACCTAAGAGGGGGGGTGTAGACAACAAAGAATCAGTCACCAGACAAAAAATTAGATGCATCATCCACAAGCTTCCTCAAAACCTAAGAGGGGGGGTGTAGACAACAAAGAATCAGTCATCAGACAATAAATTAGATGCATCATCCACAAGCTTCCTCAAAACCTAAGGGGGGGTTGTAGACAACAAAGAATCAGTCACCAGACATAAAAAATTAGATGCATCATCCATAAGCTTCCTCAAAACCTAAGAAAAGGGGGGTGGGGAATGTAGACAACAAAGAATCAGTCACCAGACATGTCCAGATCAATGGACATAATATTCATAAACCAAAAATAAAAAAATGTAATTGTGGAAAATTGACATGACAAATTAAGAAGGATTAAAATACAAATTAAACCTCCTAGGCTAATCCTCGATACATGAAGTTATAAATGATTTAACACTGATGAGATCATTTGTTTTAAGATTAACATACATGTTTGCCAAAAGGCATATTTTGTGCAATAGACTATAATAGATAGCTAGGTACAAAGATAGAGCCTTAATTTTCCAAATGATCCATATTGAAGTGGCAGAAACATACAAGGCCAACATTTTTTCATTTAACTTTTTACATAAACATAATAACGGTTGTAGAATGTAAATTGGGTATTTTCAACAAGGGCAACCTCACCTCACTAATTGTCAACCAATAGCTTCTTAGAAATCTAAAGTAGCACTTTCGGTTTGCTAGTTTCTACAAAACTTTGTTATAAAACTTCTCTTGTTGTAATTTTGATACGCGCTGGTTTATAGAAAATATAATCTAGCATGTAAAAGAATACCTATTTCAACCTAAGAAGACTATTTGCATTTGCATCTAATAACTAAATGCATATTCCAAGTACCATTCTCAAACATAAAATGCCAGTTATTCTTAAAACCCACATTCATACACTTGAAACATCAGCAAAATATTACCGATCAGAAGTAGCCTAATAACATGTTATAAAAATTATAGATGCAATTTTGGTTTAAGAATGACAACAAGAATCACACCAAAAGGATAGAAATTAACTGCGCCGAGATCTCCTCAGTCGCAATCAGCTTCCTGATGGCTGGGTACTCCAGCTTCACATTCCTATTATCATACTTCACAACCCTATAACTCACTTGCTTCGACTCATCATCAACCTCCACCATCTTCCTTCCGATAAACTTATTCACCAAGAAGAATGTGTTCTCGGAGTTCACCACCGCCTGCCCCTTCGCAATAACATCTATATTCCTATCATTAAAAAAATTAACCGACAAAATTATACACACGCAACTTCTATGACTAAATCTCAGCATACACAAAACACACAAAAGATTTACAAAAGCAACTTGAAGACAACCAGAAACAAACAATTATAAAAAGTGGAATTGAAAAAAATGCAATACAAAAATGAACCTCTTTCTCTTCCTTGCATTTTTCTTTTTTTTTTAATTAATTTTCTGAAAACTTCTATCTAACACTCTTCATGCGTGTGTACATCCAACTATATTTTGGATTCTTAAGTTTCAAACTTCATTGTGCATGCATAAGTAAGAACACACTGTGATACAAGTAATGCAATACCATGATGAATAGCTTTAGAAAAAAACAGAAAAGAAATACATAGCAAAAAGGATTCTTTTTTATTTAACAGTCAACCTTTTAGATGATCAATATTTGTCAATGAGATCCTTTCCAACCAATATCCCAATAACAACCAAAGTTTTGAAGCAAAATGATGACGTAGAGAAACATTGCAAGCATATCATGAGGTTTGTCTCGTGACACCCAATACTTTCAAATTATATTAACAGGTCAGTATGCAAAGTCCTGCAATAACTTAACGAACAAATACGTTATATTATATGGGTATCCCAGATTATTCACAACATATACCTAAAATACAAAGTGATGAAACATGAACTGATTAGAGACCTTCTGGATCTCTAAATTAGAAAAATATCAATTGCCGTAAAAACTAATTGCAGTGCAAGAAAAGAAATTAAATTCTAATGCGTAGAACCTAAATGCCTTCAGACCAAAAAAATTAGGTTGGTGCTAGTCTTATAATTCCAAAATGCAATAAACCTATTGATGAATTGCAGGTTTTTGAGAAAGCATCAGAAATAAAGTTATTCACTTATCAAAATATCATACCTAATTTTATTTGTGGATCCTTAATGGGGATGTATGTAAAAATTTCAGAATGGAATTCATTCACATATCCAAATATCACACAATTTTATTTGAAATCTAAGAACATTCACATATAGTCATCGTTTATCAACCAACACTACTAATTCATGACTTCATCATGATTCAAAAATAAATTATAATTTTTATTTTAACTAATAGGCTCATCATTTGTCTAAAAAAATAGTGTTGGACAGAATATCAATGTTCATTTGAACTGTATCCCCACATCACATAATATCTCAATATCTTTCAACTAACTATCATGAAAATCTATAAAGAAATAAGCTGTTGAAAATTTAAGGGGTGTTACGCAGGACCAGGGCAGAGGCATGTATGCAACCCTGCTTATACGTATATGGGTATTTTATAATCATGTGTGAGTGCGCGTGCATGAGTGTTTATATATGTGTATATATGTGTGTATATATGAGTGTGTGTAGTGTGCTTGTGTATGTGTTCATCGGTGTATGTTTGTATATGTAATTGTGTGCGTTGTGCGTGTTTATCATATATTTTCTCTTTTGTTTGTATGTAATGTGTATGTCTATTTTCTCATGTGTGTGTGTGTGTGTGTTTGTATGCATGTATGTGTGTAAATGTATCCGTGTGTGCACGCATGTGTTTATATGTATGTATATATGCGGATATGAATATGTGTGTGTGTGTGTGTGTGTGTGTTCATGCAAGTTTATATGTATCTACGTGTAAAAGCATTTGTATCTAGGTATGTTCTTGAGGATGTGTAGAGGTAAGTGGGTGTGCATGTATGCGCATGTGTCCATTTTTATTCATACACATTTTTTATGTATGAATCATATGCATATATACATACATATATGCATGTGTCGTGAGTATATGTATATGTGCATATTTACATAAACCTTACAAAAGTTCATATTTGTTATCATAATCATGTCAGATATTGTAATCAAAATAACACAAATAGAGCTGGGTGAAAATTATAGGATGATTGTGCAGTGTATAAAGGGAAGACTTGAACAAGCTACAAGCTTCCTAAATTCCCTTTTCTATAACCTCTGCAATTTATCAAAATCCAACAGTAAATTGTCTTGTTGTAGCTTCAAGCATTGAATCTTATAATGAGTTTAGATTGTGCCATTATACAGTTATGCTCTCAGTTTATTGTATCTTATAAAGATAATAAAATATAAACATTTTTTATTTCCAAAGCTCAAAATAAGTAGGCAGTTAGTCTGACACCTATACAAGCATCAGTTCGAATTCCTAAGTTAGTATTTATTTGAATTTTCATATTTAAACTCTCATTCAAGTTCACTTTCCGTAACATTTACTTTAATCATTTATAAAAATTAAATTACTTCAACAGAATATCCCTAATAGATTCTTTATTAGTTAAGTTACGAATAAATATTAGGGGAACAAAACAATTTGGAGGACAAATAAGCAATTGTAATGATTAAGGGGGGAATCTAAAAATACATATAAAATACCCTAGGAAAAATTACAGATTTAGTATTTCAAATTTCACATTGATTCCAGACTATCTATTTGGAGTATATTCTTCATCTCTGCCCATCCACTTACCAGGTACGTGCTTATTGTAATGAATTACAATAATCGGCCTTGCGGGGTGGGGGTGGATGGGTGGGTGACGGGGGTTGGATGTTGGGGGAGAGAGAGAACTAAGGATAGTAGTGGTCAACTTGTTGGGCGAAGTCCAATGTTTGAAAATGTGTAGGGGGATGGAAGGTTGAGGCTCCTTATGCAGGAGGTATATATGTGACTTTGTGGCTACCATGAAACTTACAAATGCAATGAGAATTTTAATTTTAAACATGGAAAAAAAGGTTATCCTTTACAGAAACGACAATTACAAATTCTAAAATGCTACGGGCTAACAAGAAACCTACATGCATTCCAGTATCTCCATAGTCATAATCATGTCAGATATTGTAATTGATTATGTGGATAATATTTACGAAGTTCAAAAACACAAATTACCACAAGATACTGAAGTTTCCATGCTGGCTTAGTTCCTAGGAGGTATCCTCCACCTAGGAGGTGTTAGCTTTTCATCTTCAAGTATTTAGGAGTAAGCACATTTTTGTAAGTGTTATACACAGCATAGATATTTAACACCAATTATATACCAACTGTAATAGGTGTCGGAAGTCTAACATCATGCATCCATGTGTAGGATTAAGTATATGTCCCAAAACTGCATATTAGCTGATCGTTTTTAAGTATCCATCCTTTGACTCATGCACTGAGCGATGGTATTCGACACAAGTGCATTGCCAAGTAGGTGCTTGGGTTGTGACAATATCTAAGTCTTTCACATATTGCAGATGAATTAAGAACATAATTACTTTTATATGTAAGCCTTGTCAATTTCTGTTCTCGAAGTCCCACAGTTTTCTACCCTAGGTTATTGATTCTAGGCTCAGCAAAGGTTGCTGCTGTTGTAAGTTCGCTGGAAGGGGGAAAGGTGAACACTTCATACACTCACAGGGTAATCTGTCATTCAATTTTTTTAGTGCAAATTTGATCTCTCTTTCAGAATTTGGATCATTGCTTATGGGGACATTGGACTTTAATTTCTTTTAGCAGGTTTAATTTTCTAGTACAGCCAACTTTGAAAACTTTCAAAGTGGTTAGCTCGCTTACACTCTCACAGGAAATTTGCAGTTCAATTACTAAGCTGTGGAATTCTGATTTGTCCTCCACGGATTGTCCCTTGATGGAGTCATATTGATTCCTATAAGTATCCAATGCAAGTATGCAACTCTTACAGTTATAGGTATCTTGTTGGATACTTTAGGGATCCATCCCATCGATTATTTTGGACTTATGTATTCATAGAGACTTGAGTTTACGTCCCTAGTGCATTTTGGTTGCAAGAGCGAGCATGATATCGAATCTATAAATTGGTATTACGAGTACAAGGTATATTTAGTTGGTCAACGATTGAATTGTAATTTTTGCTATCTATGTTATAGAATATTGTTTAATGTGTATATCCATGAAGTATTTGCATCTGTGGCTTTTTTGGGATCTTGTATATATGTATTATGTTGTATTTGTTACTGGTGTGTATAACCGTGCAACCTTAATTGATTCATTTTTTGCTGGAAAAGTTGGAATTTGGATTTCTTTGTGCAGGGTGCAGTGTGAATCTCCATGCAGTGTGAATCTCCATCTGGCCTGGTGTCGTGGGCAATTTTTTTTCCGAGCAATTTGATGATCAAATTGTTTGATTTTAAATCTTTTCAATGCTTGCATTTTACAATATAAAGGTTATATGGTAGTCTTGCGTTGCTTGCATTTTACAATATAAAGGTTATATGGTAGTCTTGCGTTACGTGATCAATGGAAGCTTGTTTGGACCTCAATATAAAGGATATGTTTTCTTAATGGTTAGGTTCTTGTGATGCGGTAAACTTACTTTCATAGCGCCCAAAAATTCACCTGGTGCGCCATGATCTGTTGCAGCCTGGTAGGGAACAGGTTAAACATGCGGCCACATGGGCCACATTCCCCCGTGAACCCGAAGTTCCAAACAAATGGACGCCTTACGTTTCCTTCCATATATATTTTTTTAATCATGCACAGTACAGATCTTGATGCAAAGGGGCTGTTTGGTTCAATTTCTATAAAAAAGAGGAAAAAGAAAAGTACTCAAAATTTGATTTCCTTGTATTTCTATAAAATTTGTAGGAAAAATTTATAGAATTCAAAAGAGTACCATATTTCTTATTTTTTGTTGTTTCTTTGTTTGGTTCAAAGTATGAAAAAATTTCTAACTTTATAAAAAGTATGTTGTTTTCTTTTTCTTTTGTTTGGTTGGACGTCACTTTATAGAAAATAGCTTACTAACAATGTCCATGGGAAATCACATAGGAAGTGTACTAATGTACTTAATTATTTTTTTAATATATGCGTTAGATTTCTGGGTGATTTTTACCCATTTTGAGCGAAAATTGTTTTCTATAAAATGTGGTACTTTTCTGTACTTTAGGGGTGTTTGGTTGCACAATTTTATAGAAAAGTTTTCTTAAAATGTCTGACAATGGTAATTTTGTAATTAAAAATTTCCTGTAGATTTTCTTAAACTGTGTTTGACTCAAAAAAATTACAGAAATATTTTCTGTAAAGTACAAAAAATAGTAAAATTTATAGAAATTAATTTTCTCTCAAAATGAGGGAAAATCACCCAAAAATCTAACACTACATTGACACTTTTTTATAAAGTGATACTTTTCTATAAACTAGTTTTTGTGCACGTGCAATGCACGTGGTCAAATATCAAAATTATTTATTTTTTATTTATTTTCTTACTATAAAATAAGTCAGATTCATTTTGATTTAAAAAATATCAAAATTATTTATTTTTTATTTATTTTCTTACTATAAAATAAGTCAGATTCATTTTGATTTAAAATCTATAACATGGATTATTACATTTGTATAAAATAAGTCAGATTCATTTTGATTTAAAATCTATAACATGGATTATTACATTTGTCATAAATTTTCTTTAAATATTTAAAAAATTGTGAAATAGATTTGTGTGTTAAACTGAGATCAATATATTTTTATATACTTGCATACACAACATTATTTTTTTAAATTTGTATATATAAAACTTTATGTAACATTTTTTTTTATTGGATCAAATCATCGATCTCCAATTTGTTTATTTTAGTCATAAAATATAGTGTTAAGTTTCAATACAATAATATATTGTTGATATGTTAATAAATATATAACAAAATACTTAATATTAAGATAGTTTGTATAAGCTCAACACAGAGCACATACTTTTCACATTACTGTAAGATATCTTAATTATTGATAAATTTTAAAAAAAATAAAGATAAATGATAATTCTAGTATAATTTTATATGACAAAAGCATTCACATAAGCATATTAAAAATTTTGCGTGAAAATTCCTTCTAAAATTCCTAATTTTACTAAAAAATTAAGCTTTGCTATAAAATATTCAAAAAAATTATCCTTTTTATTCCTTCCTGTTTCATATTTAATTGAGCCGAAATCAATCCTTCTTCTCCTTTATCTTTATCCCAGACAATTCTACTATAATGTGTTCATCGTCTCAATCAATTGCGATATCATACCAGTACATAATAAAGAGTAAAATATATGACAAGAGTCTAGAAATATATTAGGATATACTTGGATCAATCAAATTATATTATTACTCATAATTGATATGTATCAGAGACAAAACGTGTTGATAATTTTAAACAATAAAATAGACTGTATGGGTGCTCTAACATAACTCTTTTACTGTAAACAACCCTCAAGATTAATTTTAAAAATCTCTTGGGGCTGGGAATAAACAGCTAACAAGTTTGTAGTGAAAGCTAGTGGAACATAGTATATTCTTAAGAATTATTAATCTACTAAATTTATTTATAATGATAGGATCTCAGTATTAACTAACTACAAAGCATAGTACATTATTTTTTTATTGGGCGTTCAAGGCAGGCAGAGAACCCAAGTGAGTCTTCATCGCAACAAATATTATACAATGGAGATTGAGAAACTCTAGCAGCTTAATTTGGGTATGTGGATATATCATAGATGGAGATCGAGAAAAGTGGTTTTCTAAACAGTGGGTGTGTGTGGGTAATTAATATGGTTTTTGTTTGTGTGATTTTCTTCGTTCATTTTCAATAAAATTGTGATCATGTGAATATATATACCTATAGTATTACTACTCTCTTTTGGTTTTTTTGAAAGAGTTTGGGTGTAAAGAAAAAAATTTTAAATTATCGAACCCGATTAAAGTAGGATCACATAAGTTAACCCCATATGTGAAATTTATTTTAACCAACACCCATATGTAAGTATTACAATTGGCATTAAGATCTAAGATACATGTGAGATTCTCTTTGACTTTTATACAAATAGCATCTATTTAAATAATAATAGTATAATTAAACTTGATGATCTGAAAAAAGATCAAACATGTAATATAATTAATTACTTTAAAATAATCTAATATAATCTAATAAGGGGAAAAAAATAGATGAAAGTAATGTGAAAATTATTGTAATTTTATAATTCATAATTTTTAAACAATTTAATCTAATCTAATAAGAAGAAAATAACAAAGGCACATACATATTGAAGGAGGTGAAAGTGTTGAGAAAATTGTCATAATTTCTTGATCTAAAAAAAGATCAAACATACAATATAATTAATTATTTTAAAATAATATAATCTAATTTAATAATAAGAAAATAGATATGAAAGTGCTGTGAAAATTGTTGCTATTTCTTATTATAAAAAAATTAAATATAAAATATAATTAACTAAGATAATCTAATCTAATCTAATAAGAAGAAAAAACTATTTAAATAATAATAGTATAATTAAACTTTGAAAGTAATTATGCACTACTGTGAACTACTTGAATTTTAGTCGGTGAGAGATCGTCACGTTGTGTCCTTAGATCGTAGCTGTTTGTTTTAATTTTCGTTTTTTATTTTTGAGAATGATTGTCTCTTTAATTTGTTTGGTGGATTTTGCAGATACCATGTCCATATTATGTACATTTGTAGGTCTGCATTGCTCCTGGGTTCGATCTTTAGAGTAGACATTATTTTACCTCGTTAAATGTTTGGTTTATGCATATACGCCATTCATCTTGTAAACATTTGTGAATTTGGCATTTAATAATTTAATTCAGGTTTACATTTCAATTTAAACTATATCATTATCTTCATACTATGTATATCTAATAAGAATTCATCAATTTATCAACTTACTCTTACTTAATGAATTAGTATTTGAATTTAAGGGTATTTTTGTCTACCGAAAGATTTTCTCAAACTCGTGCTTTTAAAAGGAGTATGATATGATATGATTTTGGGGGTGTTTGTGTTAGGTTGAAGGTGGATACCAACCTCCGACGGCGGAGGAGCTCCGACGAGCTCCAGGATGGCGCAGGCGGGCTCGAGCAGTTGAGCTCGAAAGTGGAGAACGCGACCTTCGATTGGCGAACGCGACCCTCGATTGGCGAACGCGACCCTCGGCGTTGAGCGGCTCGACCCCCGCGTTTGAAACTCCGACGCTTTTCAACAGTGTTTTGAAAGGGGATTTAAGAAGAGAGAGAAAAGAGAAGAGGGGATTTTATTGTGGGTACTAACACTGTAGCTACAGTGTTTATTTGAGAGATCCCGGTTTAGGGATCTGCTCTTGATTTGTAATTTCTTATTAGATTAAATAAGAAATTGACTGTGTGGCTCCCG
>NC_033794.1:2718515-2737931 GCF_001876935.1 Asparagus officinalis | reverse complement strand
AAGAGTGGGATTCGATCCCGTATCCGGCAAAATTCAACTTGATCAACTTCACGCCGTTCAACGGGAAGGACTCGCCCACTCAGCATCTGATTTACTTCAAGTCCCACTTGGGGGTTATCTCAGGCAACGAGCCTTTGATGGTTCATTTACTTCAAGTCCCACTTGGGGGTGATCTCTGGCAATGGACCCTTGATGGTTCGGTCATTCGTTGGCACCCTTCGCGGGCCCGCCTTCGATTGGTACCGCCGTCTCTGACACCGAGGTGTCGATCA
The DNA here is from genome assembly GCF_001876935.1 of Asparagus officinalis. Classification (NCBI taxonomy): domain Eukaryota; kingdom Viridiplantae; phylum Streptophyta; class Magnoliopsida; order Asparagales; family Asparagaceae; genus Asparagus; species Asparagus officinalis. Next base: position 2,737,659 of record NC_033794.1, on the reverse strand, counting down.
GGACACTCTTCGACGAGAAACAAAAAGGCGGAGAGTCGGTGGATACCTTCATCAAACGCTTCCGCAATCAGGCAATGAACTGCAGGGATCCCGTCACGGAGGAATTCCTCTTGCAGACTTGTCAGAACAACTTGTCCATTAACATCTTGGACGTGATGGGAATAGAGCCGCTCAATACCTGGAAAGAGTTGAAGGCTCGAGGAGAACAGGCTGAACGCTTCATCAGAAGGCGAAAGGTCGAGAGAAACCAACCGATGGTTAATCCTCTGGATTCAGATCTCGTACCTCATAATGAAGGGGATGTACCTGCAACGGTTGTTGACGATGATCAAACGTCACAACAGCAGTCCTGGGAACAGCAGGAGAATTCGGACGAGGAGCTCCAAAACGAGTACTCGTTCAAAGACGAAGACGTTCCAGCTATCTTCGAGACCCTTCTCGAAAACAACAAAATCAAACTCCCACCCATCACGCATCAAGAGGAAGATGACGATTCTGCGGATCCAACGTACTGCGAGTACCACAGAAGGATCCTCCACCCCACCAAGGAATGCTTTGCTCTCAAGAATAGCATCCAGACCTTGGTTGAAGCCGGCGTTATAACGCTAGGGTAAGCCGATTGAAAACAGCAAAACTCCAAAGAGTACAAGAGTATAAACTGTTCCTCAATACTCCAAAGAGTACAAGAGTATAAACTGTTCCTCAATACTCCAAAGAGTACAAGAGTATAAACTGTTCCTCAATACTCCAAAGAGTACAAGAGTATAAACTGTTCCTCAATACTCCAAAGAGTACAAGAGTATAAACTGTTCCTCAATACTCCAAAGAGTACAAGAGTATAAACTGTTCCTCAATACTCCAAAGAGTACAAGAGTATAAACTGTTCCTCAATACTCCAAAGAGTACAAGAGTATAAACTGTTCCTCAATACTCCAAAGAGTACAAGAGTATAAACTGTTCCTCAATACTCCAAAGAGTACAAGAGTATAAACTGTTCCTCAATACTCCAAAGAGTACAAGAGTATAAACTGTTCCTCAATACTCCAAAGAGTACAAGAGTATAAACTGTTCCTCAATACTCCAAAGAGTACAAGAGTATAAACTGTTCCTCAATACTCCAAAGAGTACAAGAGTATAAACTGTTCCTCAATACTCCAAAGAGTACAAGAGTATAAACTGTTCCTCAATACTCCAAAGAGTACAAGAGTATAAACTGTTCCTCAATACTCCAAAGAGTACAAGAGTATAAACTGTTCCTCAATACTCCAAAGAGTACAAGAGTATAAACTGTTCCTCAATACTCCAAAGAGTACAAGAGTATAAACTGTTCCTCAATACTCCAAAGAGTACAAGAGTATAAACTGTTCCTCAATACTCCAAAGAGTACAAGAGTATAAACTGTTCCTCAATACTCCAAAGAGTACAAGAGTATAAACTGTTCCTCAATACTCCAAAGAGTACAAGAGTATAAACTGTTCCTCAATACTCCAAAGAGTACAAGAGTATAAACTGTTCCTCAATACTCCAAAGAGTACAAGAGTATAAACTGTTCCTCAATACTCCAAAGAGTACAAGAGTATAAACTGTTCCTCAATACTCCAAAGAGTACAAGAGTATAAACTGTTCCTCAATACTCCAAAGAGTACAAGAGTATAAACTGTTCCTCAATACTCCAAAGAGTACAAGAGTATAAACTGTTCCTCAATACTCCAAAGAGTACAAGAGTATAAACTGTTCCTCAATACTCCAAAGAGTACAAGAGTATAAACTGTTCCTCAATACTCCAAAGAGTACAAGAGTATAAACTGTTCCTCAATACTCCAAAGAGTACAAGAGTATAAACTGTTCCTCAATACTCCAAAGAGTACAAGAGTATAAACTGTTCCTCAATACTCCAAAGAGTACAAGAGTATAAACTGTTCCTCAATACTCCAAAGAGTACAAGAGTATAAACTGTTCCTCAATACTCCAAAGAGTACAAGAGTATAAACTGTTCCTCAATACTCCAAAGAGTACAAGAGTATAAACTGTTCCTCAATACTCCAAAGAGTACAAGAGTATAAACTGTTCCTCAATACTCCAAAGAGTACAAGAGTATAAACTGTTCCTCAATACTCCAAAGAGTACAAGAGTATAAACTGTTCCTCAATACTCCAAAGAGTACAAGAGTATAAACTGTTCCTCAATACTCCAAAGAGTACAAGAGTATAAACTGTTCCTCAATACTCCAAAGAGTACAAGAGTATAAACTGTTCCTCAATACTCCAAAGAGTACAAGAGTATAAACTGTTCCTCAATACTCCAAAGAGTACAAGAGTATAAACTGTTCCTCAATACTCCAAAGAGTACAAGAGTATAAACTGTTCCTCAATACTCCAAAGAGTACAAGAGTATAAACTGTTCCTCAATACTCCAAAGAGTACAAGAGTATAAACTGTTCCTCAATACTCCAAAGAGTACAAGAGTATAAACTGTTCCTCAATACTCCAAAGAGTACAAGAGTATAAACTGTTCCTCAATACTCCAAAGAGTACAAGAGTATAAACTGTTCCTCAATACTCCAAAGAGTACAAGAGTATAAACTGTTCCTCAATACTCCAAAGAGTACAAGAGTATAAACTGTTCCTCAATACTCCAAAGAGTACAAGAGTATAAACTGTTCCTCAATACTCCAAAGAGTACAAGAGTATAAACTGTTCCTCAATACTCCAAAGAGTACAAGAGTATAAACTGTTCCTCAATACTCCAAAGAGTACAAGAGTATAAACTGTTCCTCAATACTCCAAAGAGTACAAGAGTATAAACTGTTCCTCAATACTCCAAAGAGTACAAGAGTATAAACTGTTCCTCAATACTCCAAAGAGTACAAGAGTATAAACTGTTCCTCAATACTCCAAAGAGTACAAGAGTATAAACTGTTCCTCAATACTCCAAAGAGTACAAGAGTATAAACTGTTCCTCAATACTCCAAAGAGTACAAGAGTATAAACTGTTCCTCAATACTCCAAAGAGTACAAGAGTATAAACTGTTCCTCAATACTCCAAAGAGTACAAGAGTATAAACTGTTCCTCAATACTCCAAAGAGTACAAGAGTATAAACTGTTCCTCAATACTCCAAAGAGTACAAGAGTATAAACTGTTCCTCAATACTCCAAAGAGTACAAGAGTATAAACTGTTCCTCAATACTCCAAAGAGTACAAGAGTATAAACTGTTCCTCAATACTCCAAAGAGTACAAGAGTATAAACTGTTCCTCAATACTCCAAAGAGTACAAGAGTATAAACTGTTCCTCAATACTCCAAAGAGTACAAGAGTATAAACTGTTCCTCAATACTCCAAAGAGTACAAGAGTATAAACTGTTCCTCAATACTCCAAAGAGTACAAGAGTATAAACTGTTCCTCAATACTCCAAAGAGTACAAGAGTATAAACTGTTCCTCAATACTCCAAAGAGTACAAGAGTATAAACTGTTCCTCAATACTCCAAAGAGTACAAGAGTATAAACTGTTCCTCAATACTCCAAAGAGTACAAGAGTATAAACTGTTCCTCAATACTCCAAAGAGTACAAGAGTATAAACTGTTCCTCAATACTCCAAAGAGTACAAGAGTATAAACTGTTCCTCAATACTCCAAAGAGTACAAGAGTATAAACTGTTCCTCAATACTCCAAAGAGTACAAGAGTATAAACTGTTCCTCAATACTCCAAAGAGTACAAGAGTATAAACTGTTCCTCAATACTCCAAAGAGTACAAGAGTATAAACTGTTCCTCAATACTCCAAAGAGTACAAGAGTATAAACTGTTCCTCAATACTCCAAAGAGTACAAGAGTATAAACTGTTCCTCAATACTCCAAAGAGTACAAGAGTATAAACTGTTCCTCAATACTCCAAAGAGTACAAGAGTATAAACTGTTCCTCAATACTCCAAAGAGTACAAGAGTATAAACTGTTCCTCAATACTCCAAAGAGTACAAGAGTATAAACTGTTCCTCAATACTCCAAAGAGTACAAGAGTATAAACTGTTCCTCAATACTCCAAAGAGTACAAGAGTATAAACTGTTCCTCAATACTCCAAAGAGTACAAGAGTATAAACTGTTCCTCAATACTCCAAAGAGTACAAGAGTATAAACTGTTCCTCAATACTCCAAAGAGTACAAGAGTATAAACTGTTCCTCAATACTCCAAAGAGTACAAGAGTATAAACTGTTCCTCAATACTCCAAAGAGTACAAGAGTATAAACTGTTCCTCAATACTCCAAAGAGTACAAGAGTATAAACTGTTCCTCAATACTCCAAAGAGTACAAGAGTATAAACTGTTCCTCAATACTCCAAAGAGTACAAGAGTATAAACTGTTCCTCAATACTCCAAAGAGTACAAGAGTATAAACTGTTCCTCAATACTCCAAAGAGTACAAGAGTATAAACTGTTCCTCAATACTCCAAAGAGTACAAGAGTATAAACTGTTCCTCAATACTCCAAAGAGTACAAGAGTATAAACTGTTCCTCAATACTCCAAAGAGTACAAGAGTATAAACTGTTCCTCAATACTCCAAAGAGTACAAGAGTATAAACTGTTCCTCAATACTCCAAAGAGTACAAGAGTATAAACTGTTCCTCAATACTCCAAAGAGTACAAGAGTATAAACTGTTCCTCAATACTCCAAAGAGTACAAGAGTATAAACTGTTCCTCAATACTCCAAAGAGTACAAGAGTATAAACTGTTCCTCAATACTCCAAAGAGTACAAGAGTATAAACTGTTCCTCAATACTCCAAAGAGTACAAGAGTATAAACTGTTCCTCAATACTCCAAAGAGTACAAGAGTATAAACTGTTCCTCAATACTCCAAAGAGTACAAGAGTATAAACTGTTCCTCAATACTCCAAAGAGTACAAGAGTATAAACTGTTCCTCAATACTCCAAAGAGTACAAGAGTATAAACTGTTCCTCAATACTCCAAAGAGTACAAGAGTATAAACTGTTCCTCAATACTCCAAAGAGTACAAGAGTATAAACTGTTCCTCAATACTCCAAAGAGTACAAGAGTATAAACTGTTCCTCAATACTCCAAAGAGTACAAGAGTATAAACTGTTCCTCAATACTCCAAAGAGTACAAGAGTATAAACTGTTCCTCAATACTCCAAAGAGTACAAGAGTATAAACTGTTCCTCAATACTCCAAAGAGTACAAGAGTATAAACTGTTCCTCAATACTCCAAAGAGTACAAGAGTATAAACTGTTCCTCAATACTCCAAAGAGTACAAGAGTATAAACTGTTCCTCAATACTCCAAAGAGTACAAGAGTATAAACTGTTCCTCAATACTCCAAAGAGTACAAGAGTATAAACTGTTCCTCAATACTCCAAAGAGTACAAGAGTATAAACTGTTCCTCAATACTCCAAAGAGTACAAGAGTATAAACTGTTCCTCAATACTCCAAAGAGTACAAGAGTATAAACTGTTCCTCAATACTCCAAAGAGTACAAGAGTATAAACTGTTCCTCAATACTCCAAAGAGTACAAGAGTATAAACTGTTCCTCAATACTCCAAAGAGTACAAGAGTATAAACTGTTCCTCAATACTCCAAAGAGTACAAGAGTATAAACTGTTCCTCAATACTCCAAAGAGTACAAGAGTATAAACTGTTCCTCAATACTCCAAAGAGTACAAGAGTATAAACTGTTCCTCAATACTCCAAAGAGTACAAGAGTATAAACTGTTCCTCAATACTCCAAAGAGTACAAGAGTATAAACTGTTCCTCAATACTCCAAAGAGTACAAGAGTATAAACTGTTCCTCAATACTCCAAAGAGTACAAGAGTATAAACTGTTCCTCAATACTCCAAAGAGTACAAGAGTATAAACTGTTCCTCAATACTCCAAAGAGTACAAGAGTATAAACTGTTCCTCAATACTCCAAAGAGTACAAGAGTATAAACTGTTCCTCAATACTCCAAAGAGTACAAGAGTATAAACTGTTCCTCAATACTCCAAAGAGTACAAGAGTATAAACTGTTCCTCAATACTCCAAAGAGTACAAGAGTATAAACTGTTCCTCAATACTCCAAAGAGTACAAGAGTATAAACTGTTCCTCAATACTCCAAAGAGTACAAGAGTATAAACTGTTCCTCAATACTCCAAAGAGTACAAGAGTATAAACTGTTCCTCAATACTCCAAAGAGTACAAGAGTATAAACTGTTCCTCAATACTCCAAAGAGTACAAGAGTATAAACTGTTCCTCAATACTCCAAAGAGTACAAGAGTATAAACTGTTCCTCAATACTCCAAAGAGTACAAGAGTATAAACTGTTCCTCAATACTCCAAAGAGTACAAGAGTATAAACTGTTCCTCAATACTCCAAAGAGTACAAGAGTATAAACTGTTCCTCAATACTCCAAAGAGTACAAGAGTATAAACTGTTCCTCAATACTCCAAAGAGTACAAGAGTATAAACTGTTCCTCAATACTCCAAAGAGTACAAGAGTATAAACTGTTCCTCAATACTCCAAAGAGTACAAGAGTATAAACTGTTCCTCAATACTCCAAAGAGTACAAGAGTATAAACTGTTCCTCAATACTCCAAAGAGTACAAGAGTATAAACTGTTCCTCAATACTCCAAAGAGTACAAGAGTATAAACTGTTCCTCAATACTCCAAAGAGTACAAGAGTATAAACTGTTCCTCAATACTCCAAAGAGTACAAGAGTATAAACTGTTCCTCAATACTCCAAAGAGTACAAGAGTATAAACTGTTCCTCAATACTCCAAAGAGTACAAGAGTATAAACTGTTCCTCAATACTCCAAAGAGTACAAGAGTATAAACTGTTCCTCAATACTCCAAAGAGTACAAGAGTATAAACTGTTCCTCAATACTCCAAAGAGTACAAGAGTATAAACTGTTCCTCAATACTCCAAAGAGTACAAGAGTATAAACTGTTCCTCAATACTCCAAAGAGTACAAGAGTATAAACTGTTCCTCAATACTCCAAAGAGTACAAGAGTATAAACTGTTCCTCAATACTCCAAAGAGTACAAGAGTATAAACTGTTCCTCAATACTCCAAAGAGTACAAGAGTATAAACTGTTCCTCAATACTCCAAAGAGTACAAGAGTATAAACTGTTCCTCAATACTCCAAAGAGTACAAGAGTATAAACTGTTCCTCAATACTCCAAAGAGTACAAGAGTATAAACTGTTCCTCAATACTCCAAAGAGTACAAGAGTATAAACTGTTCCTCAATACTCCAAAGAGTACAAGAGTATAAACTGTTCCTCAATACTCCAAAGAGTACAAGAGTATAAACTGTTCCTCAATACTCCAAAGAGTACAAGAGTATAAACTGTTCCTCAATACTCCAAAGAGTACAAGAGTATAAACTGTTCCTCAATACTCCAAAGAGTACAAGAGTATAAACTGTTCCTCAATACTCCAAAGAGTACAAGAGTATAAACTGTTCCTCAATACTCCAAAGAGTACAAGAGTATAAACTGTTCCTCAATACTCCAAAGAGTACAAGAGTATAAACTGTTCCTCAATACTCCAAAGAGTACAAGAGTATAAACTGTTCCTCAATACTCCAAAGAGTACAAGAGTATAAACTGTTCCTCAATACTCCAAAGAGTACAAGAGTATAAACTGTTCCTCAATACTCCAAAGAGTACAAGAGTATAAACTGTTCCTCAATACTCCAAAGAGTACAAGAGTATAAACTGTTCCTCAATACTCCAAAGAGTACAAGAGTATAAACTGTTCCTCAATACTCCAAAGAGTACAAGAGTATAAACTGTTCCTCAATACTCCAAAGAGTACAAGAGTATAAACTGTTCCTCAATACTCCAAAGAGTACAAGAGTATAAACTGTTCCTCAATACTCCAAAGAGTACAAGAGTATAAACTGTTCCTCAATACTCCAAAGAGTACAAGAGTATAAACTGTTCCTCAATACTCCAAAGAGTACAAGAGTATAAACTGTTCCTCAATACTCCAAAGAGTACAAGAGTATAAACTGTTCCTCAATACTCCAAAGAGTACAAGAGTATAAACTGTTCCTCAATACTCCAAAGAGTACAAGAGTATAAACTGTTCCTCAATACTCCAAAGAGTACAAGAGTATAAACTGTTCCTCAATACTCCAAAGAGTACAAGAGTATAAACTGTTCCTCAATACTCCAAAGAGTACAAGAGTATAAACTGTTCCTCAATACTCCAAAGAGTACAAGAGTATAAACTGTTCCTCAATACTCCAAAGAGTACAAGAGTATAAACTGTTCCTCAATACTCCAAAGAGTACAAGAGTATAAACTGTTCCTCAATACTCCAAAGAGTACAAGAGTATAAACTGTTCCTCAATACTCCAAAGAGTACAAGAGTATAAACTGTTCCTCAATACTCCAAAGAGTACAAGAGTATAAACTGTTCCTCAATACTCCAAAGAGTACAAGAGTATAAACTGTTCCTCAATACTCCAAAGAGTACAAGAGTATAAACTGTTCCTCAATACTCCAAAGAGTACAAGAGTATAAACTGTTCCTCAATACTCCAAAGAGTACAAGAGTATAAACTGTTCCTCAATACTCCAAAGAGTACAAGAGTATAAACTGTTCCTCAATACTCCAAAGAGTACAAGAGTATAAACTGTTCCTCAATACTCCAAAGAGTACAAGAGTATAAACTGTTCCTCAATACTCCAAAGAGTACAAGAGTATAAACTGTTCCTCAATACTCCAAAGAGTACAAGAGTATAAACTGTTCCTCAATACTCCAAAGAGTACAAGAGTATAAACTGTTCCTCAATACTCCAAAGAGTACAAGAGTATAAACTGTTCCTCAATACTCCAAAGAGTACAAGAGTATAAACTGTTCCTCAATACTCCAAAGAGTACAAGAGTATAAACTGTTCCTCAATACTCCAAAGAGTACAAGAGTATAAACTGTTCCTCAATACTCCAAAGAGTACAAGAGTATAAACTGTTCCTCAATACTCCAAAGAGTACAAGAGTATAAACTGTTCCTCAATACTCCAAAGAGTACAAGAGTATAAACTGTTCCTCAATACTCCAAAGAGTACAAGAGTATAAACTGTTCCTCAATACTCCAAAGAGTACAAGAGTATAAACTGTTCCTCAATACTCCAAAGAGTACAAGAGTATAAACTGTTCCTCAATACTCCAAAGAGTACAAGAGTATAAACTGTTCCTCAATACTCCAAAGAGTACAAGAGTATAAACTGTTCCTCAATACTCCAAAGAGTACAAGAGTATAAACTGTTCCTCAATACTCCAAAGAGTACAAGAGTATAAACTGTTCCTCAATACTCCAAAGAGTACAAGAGTATAAACTGTTCCTCAATACTCCAAAGAGTACAAGAGTATAAACTGTTCCTCAATACTCCAAAGAGTACAAGAGTATAAACTGTTCCTCAATACTCCAAAGAGTACAAGAGTATAAACTGTTCCTCAATACTCCAAAGAGTACAAGAGTATAAACTGTTCCTCAATACTCCAAAGAGTACAAGAGTATAAACTGTTCCTCAATACTCCAAAGAGTACAAGAGTATAAACTGTTCCTCAATACTCCAAAGAGTACAAGAGTATAAACTGTTCCTCAATACTCCAAAGAGTACAAGAGTATAAACTGTTCCTCAATACTCCAAAGAGTACAAGAGTATAAACTGTTCCTCAATACTCCAAAGAGTACAAGAGTATAAACTGTTCCTCAATACTCCAAAGAGTACAAGAGTATAAACTGTTCCTCAATACTCCAAAGAGTACAAGAGTATAAACTGTTCCTCAATACTCCAAAGAGTACAAGAGTATAAACTGTTCCTCAATACTCCAAAGAGTACAAGAGTATAAACTGTTCCTCAATACTCCAAAGAGTACAAGAGTATAAACTGTTCCTCAATACTCCAAAGAGTACAAGAGTATAAACTGTTCCTCAATACTCCAAAGAGTACAAGAGTATAAACTGTTCCTCAATACTCCAAAGAGTACAAGAGTATAAACTGTTCCTCAATACTCCAAAGAGTACAAGAGTATAAACTGTTCCTCAATACTCCAAAGAGTACAAGAGTATAAACTGTTCCTCAATACTCCAAAGAGTACAAGAGTATAAACTGTTCCTCAATAAAAATTATCAGGGCAGTATTATCAACCTGTAGCTGCCCCAAGACCGCTCCACAGAGGGTCTCGATATCCGAGAGAATCTCCGATGGAACGACAAAGCCCAAATCAAGGCGTTCCTACCAAAGAGGATTGATTGCTCGAGATGATGAACCCCTAGAAGTTACCATCAACATGGTCAACAAGGGAAAGTCCCCAATCATTTCAGGTGATTCCGACCCTAATTTCTCTTTGGGAAGTCATTTCAGGTGGTCCCGACCCTAGTTTCTCTTTGGAAAGCAGGGTCAATTCAGGAATAGCTCAGCTTCAGCTAGAAGCCGTCGGAGATAACGACGACCGTGGGATCCATGAAGGAGTCCATTCCGATGATGAGTTCTCGGACTCTCATTCCGCGCTTGCCTCTGACGACACAACGTCTAGTATAGGGCAAGCTCGAGAGGTACTCATGGTCAACACAGATCAGATAGCCAAAATCATTGAAGAGGCCCTGGCTAAGCAGAAGGAAATCTTCAAGTTCGAAATGGAAATGGCTATGCAGGAGATGAGACAAATGCACGACCAACGAATCCGAGCTTTGTCAAATCAGCTAGTGGAATCCAGCCATCGCATCCAGAACGCCGCAGTTGGCAGCAATCCGGAGGTGGTTGAAATCGTCATGGCCGACGCACCGCCCAAGAATACTGGGGGTGGCCCCACTAAAAATAACAACACTGGGGGTGTACCCACCAGTGATAATAACACTGGGGGTGGCCGTATCATTCCTCTTCGTCATGGCCGACGCACCGCCCAAGAATACTGGGGGTGGCCCCACTAAAAATAACAACACTGGGGGTGTACCCACCAGTGATAATAACACTGGGGGTGGCCGTATCATTCCTCTCGACGATTATCCAAAACGGGATAGGGATCAGACCGAAAAGATGAAGGAGATCGAAAGAAAAATCGATGCCCTGATGTCTACTCGAGAGGTGAAGAGGACCGGCATTCCGTGTCCTTACCCGAAAGAGTGGGATTCGCGAAGCTCTCGCTGAACATCACTGAATTTGTTCCCAAGCCATCTGCTCTTCTCTAACAGCTGCATGAAGGGGACGGGGATGTCAACAACGCTGGGCGCCGACATCAAGTCAGGACGGTGAAGAACGAGCCACGCCATCAGATAAGCGTAAGGAAGCTCGACCTTCGGACAAATAAGCTCAGTCGATGGTGCAGAACCCATATGTGTGAAACTGCTGACTAGACTCCTAAGCCCGCAACGGATGCCAGCAACCATTGCTGGGAGCAGGGAAAGCTCTCTCCCGTAGGCAAACTGCTTCAAGCTAACCTGCCTCTTCCTTTTCGCTTGAGGAGAAGTCTGGATCAAGGAAGTATAATAGTGGCAAGTAAGATCCCAGAGAGTGTTGTACATGTCGGGAGTATCTTTCTTCATGCACTCTAACTGCTGGTTCGAGGGAAAATACTCCTGATACGGACAGTCCCCCATCGGAAGACCAGAAACGTGATGCATCTCATGCAAGGCCAACCCTAACTCACCACCACTGGTCAGAAAGGTGTTGCTGTCAGGCATGTAGGTCTACAGCAAAGCCAAGAAATGGCAACAGCTGACTGGGATTCCGTGCATGGTGGCTCGTATAGGTGCATACAACCCACTGCTCTTCAGTTCAAATCCCTCTCCCAATGCGCTAAGACAAAACTGGTCATGCGTGCCCACCACCCCTTGGCTAGTGAGGAAGCCCAACCATAGCATCTGTATTCTGGTATAGGTAACCGTCTCCCCAGAAGAGCTAGACGATTACTCACGGTAGGAGCAGCTGCTGACACCTCGCCTGGGGGTGTAGTGTCAAGGCCCATGACCCCCGGTCGAAGGCCCCGAATATCGTGATGCCCGCTTGAACCAGGAGTCTTGTGATGAGAAGCATACCCGCACTGGACTCACTCAGCATCAGCAGTAAGATGCCAAGACATCTGCCGCTCCACGGCCTGTCCCTTCAAGTGACTGAAAGAATACTGTCGCGGAATGGAGGGAATATAAAAGACAGCCCCTTCGCTGAGAGTCAGCCAGTGCTCCTCGCCAAGGGTCAACGCAACAGGATCCTCGACATGATCTCCGAACAGGAAACTCGGCTTCTTTAAAGCCTGAGTGGAGGTAGAATCAGCGGTGAAGGAAGCATCGGTAATAAGCTGACGCAAGCAATGGCGCCCTCCTTCTCGTAACAAGCGGCAGGATTCATCGGGGCGATCTCTGTCAAACCGAGGAAGTGGACCAACGGCCTGCCTGAGAGAAGCTGAAGAGAAGACCTCCCGGCTACAACCAGTATTGGCATGAGGAGGAAGGCTGCCCGCAGAAGGGAAGCTGAAGAGAAGACCTCCCGACTACAACCGGTGTTGGCGTGAGGAGGAAGACTACCCGAGGGGAATTCCACTGCAATAACGCACAAGGGTGGAGTCAGAAAATTCATGAGAAAAATGATAGACTCGTTCACGGAATAATTGGAGAGACGATTTTGAGCGTCCTACACCGGAAGAACGGTATGCATCATCACGTGAATAACGTGGTAACATACACCGACCTATAAGGTGTAGGACGACACAAAATCGCCCCAATATACCAGAAGACTTGAATTGGCTAAGCAAAACAAGTCTGAAACCTTAACCCCCGCGAAGGAGGGTGTCGGTTCTTCCTTCATGACCCGCAAAGAGGTCAATCAGGGATGCAAGAAGAAAAATCTGCATAAATTCTCACCCCCGAAGAACGAGGCCGCGGGGGAAAATGTCACGGGAACCTCTTCCTCACTATGCTGTGAATGAGAACGACTCCTACGAGGTCGAGATCGGCGTGAAGACATTGAAAATCTGCAACAAAAAGCAGCAAGTCAGGTACAATCTAAAATATGAATACACGAAATTTTTGAAAATCTGCAACAAAAAGCAGCAAGTCAGGTACAATCTAAAATATGAATACACGAAATTTAAAAGGAAAATTAAGAACTTTAATTAAAATCCTATGCATAAATAGGATTTCATAATTGAAGTCTAGTTAAACCTACAAATTTCGTGCATACGGGACAATGATTGTCAGTATTCGCGGTGAATTTTGGTGAAATACCCAAAATACCCTTCGTGTTCAAGGCTAAATTCGGGTCAAGGACATTCGCGGTGAATTTTGGTGAAATACCCAAAATACCCTTCGTGTTCAAGGCTAAATTCGGGTCAAGGACATGCTCGGGTTGGGTCATGATCATCATATCTGATCATATAGCACGCCCCCGATACCCCACAATTTTGGTTAAATTTTGCAAACAAACCCTTTCGCCGAATTTGGCCAATTTTGCATAAAAACCCCTCCACTGATTTTGGTTTGATCTCCACATGCCGTTATCAAAATTTTGATCATGAATTTGTGGTCTAAACTCCTTGGATTTCAGCCATAAATTCGCTGCCCTTTTGCAAATAAGCCCCTCTAAGACATTTATGGGCTGTTTTGCAAATTAACCCCTCAACAACTCTTGCATAAAGCACCCTTCACTTTTCTTGATCATGAATCCAAGCCTCAAAATTGCAGTTCCATCTTTGCATAAAAGCCCCCACGAATTTCAGTCCCATTTTGCAAATAAGCCACCCAAAATTCGGCCATATTGCCTCTTTTGCACAAAACCCCCCAAAGCATTGTGCATACACAACCCCTTTGCCTACTATAAGAGTAAAGATGCAATCTTTATCAAAAAATGAGAGGATTGTGAAGGGGAGCTTACCCAAATCAAGAGGTTTGAGAACCCTAATTCCAAGGGGCCAAGACTCGAGCTTGAAGGAGGAGTAAGGAACCCTAATTGGAGGAGACCAATTTCGGCCAATGGGTGCCCACCAAAAAATCCAAACTTTCTTATGGGTTGATGGGTCCTTGAAAGAACATCAATGGAGGAAGTTTGGAGGAAGAAGAGAGGAGAGAGGGGGAATCTCTTTTGAAAATTTGAAAAGAAGGGGGAAAACAAAAGAAGTAATAAGACCAAAGCAAGGGAAAGCTAAGAAAACAAAAGAAGTAATAAGACCAAAGCAAGGGAAAGCTAAGCAAACAAAAGGAGGAAAAAGTGAAAAGAGAGGGGAGAGGGGGTGTCTCGGCCTTGGCCGAGACACCCCAAGGTGTCTCGGCCAAGGGCGAGACACCCCCGGGTGTTGTGGGTCCTGTTTTGTCCCCGTACGCCTGTTTTAGGCCCGAATTCGCCCGTTTCCGTCGATTATTGGATGTCTTGATGAAAATCGACACCAATCAATGTTCGACGATTCGAAACCCTAAGGGTCAACGCCGGTCAATGCGTAACCCTAGGTCAACGCCAGTCAACGCGTTGCAACCAAAGTCAACGTTCGACGATTCGAAACCCTGAGGGTCAACGCCGGTCAACGCGTAACCCTAGGTCAACGCCAGTCAACACGTTGCGACAAAAGTCAACGTTCGACGATTCGAAACCCTAGGTCAACGCGTAACCCTTGGTCAACGCCAGTCAACGCGTTGCAACAAAAGTCAACGTTCGAGGATCCAAAATCCACACAAGTCAACGTTCGATGATTCGAAACCCTAAGGGTCAACGCCGGTTAACGCGTAACTCTAGGTCAACACCAGTCAACGCGTTGCAACAAAAGTCAACGATCGAGGATTCAAAATCCACACTAATCAACGTTCAATGATTCAAAACCCTAAGGGTCAACGCCGGTCAACGCGTAACCCTAGTTCAACGTCGGTCAACGCGTTGCGACAAAAAGTCAACACGCGGTGGTCCGAAACCCTAAGCCAGCACAATGTGGCGGAGGTAGTTCAAAGTGAACTCAATGACACGAGCCAAACTCAATTCATCAGCTGCAGACTCGAGACTCCGACGACGGCCAAGCGATAAACGCAGTGCCGGAAGAACTTCGGCTATTCGTCAAAGCATCGAATAGACCGAAAATCGAAGGAGCCAAGAGTTGAAGCTAACTACAGGTCCTTACGCCGACTGAAGGCTAGACCAATCACATCCAAAGTATTCCAGCCTCTTCTATAAAAGAAACGAGTCCGGAACACTTTGGAGGGGGTATCTGTAGGCATTGAAAATTGCCTATAGGTCTCCACGAACGGTTCAGTGTTAAAGAGCGACAATGAACATCACTATCCGATCCACAGGAGTCCAATTGACGTCGACGAACGACTGAAGTGAATCGACGAGCTACGTGAGCGGATAAGATTTCGGAACAACAAAGACCCGGACCAATCGGGAACCCGGCACTGTTCATAAAAAGGACAACGCCCTTTGTGCCTCGACTACTCTACGGATAATCCAACCACCAGAGCGGATAGAACTCTTCATCAAGCATCCAACACACCTGGAATCACTCAAATCCGAGTTCGGACGAAGAATCTACAGGGAAAACAACCGAATCACCTCAAACGGAGTCTCGGGAGGTCGAAACACCCCGGGGGTGTCTAGGAAAAGCCTAGACACCCCAGGGGTGGCCGGCCTGGCTGAGACACCAGGGGGTGTCTAGGCCCCCTAGACCCCTCCATACACCTATAAATAGCCCCCTTGGGCCTTTGTTTTGTCCTAAACACTATAAATAGCCCCCTTGAGCCTTGCTTTTGAGAGGAGGATTTTTGGAGAGCCTTGGCGAAGCCCTGCTGCAGTGAAGAGTGGTCGTGCGCTTCAACAAGGAGAGGAGAGGTCTACATCAGAGCCTTCATCACCCGTTTCCCCTTTGCCTTAGTATTACCCTTCGTCGGTAATCACTAAGAAGAGCCGATATCTCGTTTTAGCCGAGATAGACGCTTAAAGCTTCTAGATCTCACGCGGATCGACGAAGCTCTGCCCGATTTTCTCGGAGCAGATTTGAGTGCCCGGTGGTCCACGGATATCAACGTCCCCGTCACAGGCAAAAGACCCACGCAAGCAAGAGACCGCAAAACAGGATCTTGCGTTTGTTTGAAGGGAGTTGTAATCTTTCTTTTTGTTTTCATTGTGTAAGAGTCTTATAAAAAGACAAATTTTTTTTGTTTCATTGTAACGATTGAAGTTGTAATGAGTATAGCAATGAATACAACAACTTTCTCCGCAAACACGGGTAAGGACACGGAATGCCGGTCCTCTTCACCTCTCGAGCAGACATCAGGGCGTCAATTTTTCTTTCGAGATCCTTCATCTTTTCGGCCTCATCTATATCCTATTTTGGATAATTTTCGAGAGGAATAATACGGCCACCCCCAGTGTTATCATCACTGGTGGATCCACCCCCAGTGTTGTTATTTTTAGTGGGGCCACCCCCAGTCTTTTTGGGCGGTGCGTCGGCCACGATGACTTCGTCCACTTCTGGATCGCTGTCAACTGCGGTGTTCTGGGTGCGACGGCTGGATTCAACTAGCTGGTTCGACAAAGCTCGGATTTGTTGGTCGTGCATTTGTCTCATCTCTTGCATAGCCATTTCCATTTCAAACTTGAAGATTTCCTTCTGCTTAGCCAGGGCCCCTTCAATGATTTTGGCTATCTGTTCGGTGTTGACCATGAACACTTCTCGAGCTTGCCCTATGCTAGACGTTGTATCGTCGGAGGCGAGCGCGGAATGAGAATCTGAGAACTCATCATCAGAATGGACTTCTTCATGAATCCCACGGTCGTCGTTATCTCCGACGGCTTCTAGCTGAAGCTGAGCTACTCCCGAATTGACTCTGCTTCTTGGAGAGTGTTTAGGGTCGGAACCACTTGAAATGATTGGGGATTTTCCCTTGTTGACCATGTTGATAGTCACTTCTAGGGGTTCATCATCTCGAGCAATCGATCCTCTTTGGTGGGAACACCTTTGTTTTCGGGGAAAGACGCGTTCGTCTGTCCGACGCGTTTTCCTCTGAGTAAACATTGCCTTGTTGGCATTTACAGGAGTCACATGTTTGGAATCACCTCTTTGTGAGGGTGAAACCTTAACGGGCTCCTGATTTTCTGCATGCATCGCCAAGCGGGCCGTTGCAGCAATCAATTTGCTAGGAGGTCGTGTACGACCCCCAGTCCGGATGTTGGCTTGAAGCTCATTCAATGATCTCCAGCTTCCCTTATCGAGCGCTTTTCCTCGATTCTCGGGTAGAGCACCGATACGATCCTTCAGAGGATTCTTAAACTTGGTGACATCCACGCTGCGATGGGGCTTCACTAGAGATTCAGGACCTGAAGTTGACGAAGGCTGGAGAGCAACGTCACCTGCTTTTACCTTAGGCGTTGATTTGGCCTTTGGCACCCAAACTCGTTTGGATCTCGGCGATCTCTTAACTGCCTTTTCCCTTTGCATTTCTTGTGCTTTTCGCATAAGAGTCCGGGCATGCGTACGCAAGGCGCGGCGCTTCTGGATTCGCTCCTCGAGAGTAGAACGGGTTCTTTTGACATGAACCCATTTGTTCGTTTCTGCATTGGAGGAGGGGCTGGTTGTTTGCCGTCGTTGCTCTTAGCGATGTCTGGACTTGAGATCTTCATTGTAGCGGATCCCATCCATCGGCTCCAAAGCTTTGGCCAGCTGACGAGCAAGGCGTTGACGCCGTCTTTGACGTGCTCTCTTTGACAATGTTGGAGCGTCTTCAGAAGCCATCTCCTCGGCGGAGGAGAAGTCCGGATCTGCGGTCTCGACCACGTTGGACGACGCGGGGACGTCACGTGATGCAAGTGCAGCGGCGGCAACGGGGTCTTGAATCTTCGAGCCGAAGGTCCTGCGAACATTTCTGGAAGAATTTACCTCTTTTTATAAGACTCTTACACAATGAAAACAAAAAAAAAAGATTACAACTCCCTTCAAACAAATGCAAGATCCTGTTTTGCGGTCTCTTGCTTGCGTGGGTCTTTTGCCTGTGACGGGGACGTTGATATCCGTGGACCACCGGGCACTCAAATCTGCTCCGAGAAAATCGGGCAGAGCTTCGTCGATCCGCGAGAGATCTAGAAGCTTTAAGCGTCTATCTCGGCTAAAACGAGATATCAGCTCTTCTTAGTGATTACCGGCGAAGGGTAATACTAAGGAAAAGGGGGAATGGGTGATGAAGGCTCTGATATGGACCTCTCCTCTCCTTGTTGAAGTGCACGAACACTCCTCACTGCAGCAGGGCTTCGCCAAGGCTCTCCAAAAATCCTCCCCTCCCAAAAAGAGGCCCAAGGGGGGCTATTTATAGGGTATGGGGAGTGTAGGGGGCCTAGACACCCCTGGGGTGTCTAGGCTTTTCCTAGACACCCCCGGGGTGTTTCGACCTCCCTTCGCCAAGGCTCTCCAAAAATCCTCCCCTCCCAAAAAGAGGCCCAAGGGGGGCTATTTATAGGGTATGGGGAGTGTAGGGGGCCTAGACACCCCCTGGTGTCTCGGCCAGGCCGAGACACCCTTGGGGTGTCTCGGCCAAGAAATTCTTCGTCCGAACTCGGATTTGAGTGATTCCAAGTGCGTTGGATGCTTGACGAAGAGTTCGATCCGTTCTGGTGGTTGGATTATCTGTAGAGTGGTCGAGGCACGAAGGGCGTTGTCCTTTTTGTGAACACCGTCGGGTTCCCGATTGGTCCGGGTCTTGGTTGTTCCGAAATCCTATAAGCTCACGTAGCTCGTCGATTCACTTCAGTCGTTCGTCGACGTCAATTGGACTCCTGTGGCTCGGATAGTGACGTTCATCGTCGCTCTTTAACACTGAACCGTTCGTGGAGACCTATAGGCAATTTTCAATGCCTACAACCCTAGGGTGTCTAGGCACCCTAGGTGCTCCCCATTGCCTATAAATAGGCCCCCTTGGGCCTCATTTTGGGAGATCTGGATTTTTTGGAGAAGTTGGCGAAGCCCTGCTACAGTGAAGAGTGGTCGAGCGCTTCAACAGAGGAGAGGTCTTCATCAGAGTCTTCATCACCCATTCCCCCCTTTCCTTAGTATTACCCTTCGCCGGTAATCACTAAGAAGAGCAGATATCTCGTTTTAGCCGAGATAGACGCTTCAGGCTTCTAGATCTCACGCGGATCAACGAAGCTCTGTCTGATTTTTC
>NC_033794.1:2708402-2718256 GCF_001876935.1 Asparagus officinalis | reverse complement strand
GGGTGTCTCGGAAAATCCGAGACACCCTAGGGGTGTCTCGGAATTTCCGAGACACCCCTAGGGGTGTCTCAGAATTTCCAAGACACCCCAAGGGTGTCTCAGAAATTCCGAGACACCCTAGGGGTGTCTCGGATTTCTAGAGACACCCTAGGGTGTCTAGGCACCCTAGGGGCTCCCCCTAGCCTATAAATAGACCCCTTACCCCTTTGTTTTTGGATCTGGATTTTTGGAGAGCCTTGGCAAAGCCCTGCTGCAGTGAAGAGTGTTCGTGCGCTTCAACAAGGAGAGGAGAGGTCCACATCAGAGCCTTCATCACCCATTCCCCCTTTTCCTTAGTATTACCCTTCGCCGGTAATTACTAAGAAGAGCCGATATCTCGTTTTAGCCGAGATAGACGCTTAAAGCTTCTAGATCTCACGCGGATCGACGAAGCTCTGTCCGATTCTTTCGGAACAGATCTGATTGCCCGGTGGTCCACGGATATCAACATCCCCGTCACAGGCAAAAGACCCACGCAAGCAAGAGACCGCAAAACAGGATCGGATCAGATCTGAGTGCCCCGGTGGTCCACGGATATCAACATCCCCGTCACAGGCAAAAGACCCACGCAAGCAAGAGATGACAAACAGATCTTGCGTTTGTTTGAAAGGAGTTGTATTTCTTTTGTTTTCATTGTGTAAGGGTCTTATAAAAAGGCTATCTTTTTGTTTCATTGTAACGATTGAAGTTGTAATGAATGCAGCAATGAATACAGCAACTTTTTCCGCAAACAAGCTGGCGACCACAGTGGGAGCCAACGGCATCGCTACCGACGCCGTCGTGACGCAACCGGCATTCAAGATCCGGGTGAATGAAGAATACGAGCTCGATCAACAACAGTTCAAAGAAGGCCTCTCTTCCTCCTCCTCCAGATCCGCCTCTCCGAACAGGCGCATAAAGGTAAATTCTTCCAGAAATGTTCGCAGGACCTTCGGCTCGAAGATCCAAGACCCCGTTGCCGCCGCTGCACTTGCACCATGTGACGTCCCCGCGTCGTCTAACGTGGTCGAGATCGCAGATCCGGACTTCTTCTCCGCCGAGGAGATGGCTACTGAAGACGCTACAACATTGTCAAAGAGAGTACGTCAAAGACGGCGTCAACGCCTTGCTCGTCAGCTGGCCAAGGCTTTGGAGCCGATGGATACCAGCCCCTCCTCCAAAGCAGAAACGAACAAATGGGTTCATGTCAAAAGAACCCGTTCTACTCTCGAGGAGCGAATCCAGAAGCGCCGCGCCTTGCGTGCGCATGCCCGGACCCTTATGCGAAAAGCACAAGGAATGCAAAAGGAAGAGGCAGTTAAGAGATCGCCGAAATCCAAACGAGTTTGGGTGCCAAAGGCCAAATCAACGCCTAAGGCAAAAGCAGGCGACGTTGCTCTCCGGCCTTCGTCAACTTCAGATCGCGAACCTCCGATGAATCCCCACCGCAGCGGAGATTTCCTTGAGTTTAGGAATCCTCTGAAGGATCGTATCGGCGCTCTACCCGAGAATCGAGGAAAAGCACTCGATAAGGAGAGCTGGAGATCATTGAACGAGCTGCAAGCCAACACCCGGACTGGGGGTCGTACGCGACCTCCTAACAAACGGATTCCTGCAACGGCCAGCTTGGCGGTGTGTGCAAAAGACCTAGAGCCCGTTAAGGTTTCACTCTCACAAAGGTGTGATTCCGAACGTGCGACTCTTGCAGGGGCCAATAAGGCAATGTTTACTCAGAAGAAAACGCGTCGGACAGACGAACGCGTTATACTTGAGAACCCATGTGAGCAGCCGATAGGTTACTCCGACCGCAACGTCGGTGAGTTGTACTATCAGGCTGAGGGTGCGAATGAATCTCGAAAGAGAAACATCCGGGAAGCGGATTCTCACTGTCCGTGTACCAAATTTATCAGGGCAGTATTATCAACATGTAGCTGCCCCAAGACCGCTCCGTAGAGGGTCTCGATATTCGAGAGAATCTCCGATGGAACGACGAAGCCCAAATCAAGGCATTTACACCAAAGAGGATCGGCTGGTCGAGATGATGAACTCCCAGAAGTTACCATCAACATGGTCAACAAGGGAAAATCTCCAATTATTTCAAGTGGTTCTGACCCTAATTTCTCTTCAGGAAGCGGAGTCAATCCGGGAATAGCTCAGCTTCAGCTAGAAGCCGTCGGATATAACGACGACCATGGGATCCATGAAGAAGTCCATTCCGATGATGAGCTCTCAGATTCTCATTCCGCTCTTGCCTCTGACAATACAACGTCTAGCATAGGGCAAGCTCGAGAAGTGTTCATGGTCAACACCGAGGAGATAGTCAAAATCATTGAAGAGGCCCTGGCTAAGCAGAAGGAAATCTTCGAGTTTGAAATGAAAATGGCTATGCAGGAGATGAGACAAATGCACGACCAACAAATCCGAGCTTTGTCAAATCAGATAGTGGAAACCAGCCGTCGTACCCAGGACGCCGCTGTTGATAGCGATCCGGAAGTGGACGAAGTCGTCATGGCCGACGCACCGCCCAAGAATACTGGGGGTGGCCCCACTAAAAATAACAACGCTGGGGGTGGACCCACCAGTGATGACAACACTAGGGGTGGTCGTATTATTCCTCTCGAAAATTATCCAAAACAGGGTATAGATGAGACCGAAAAGATGAAGGATCTCGAAAGAAAAATTGACGCCCTGATGTCTGCTCGAGAGGTGAAGAGGACCGGCATTCCGTGTCCTTACCCGAAAGAGTGGGATTCGATCCCGTATCCGGCGAAGTTCAACCTGATCAACTTCACGCCGTTCGGCGGGAAGGGCTCGCCCACTCAGCATCTAATCTACTTCAAGTCCTACTTGGGGGTGATCTCTGGCAACGAGCCTTTGATGGTTCGGTCATTCGTTGGCACCCTTCGCGGGCCCGCCTTCGATTGGTACCGCCGTCTCAAGCCCGGCACGGAGGAATTCATCTTGCAGACTTGTCAGAACAACTTGTCCATTAACATCTTGGATGTTATGGGAGTAGAGCCGCTCAATACCTGGAAAGAGTTGAAGGTACGCGGAGAACAGGCCGAACGCTTCCTCAGAAGGAGGAAAGCCGAGAGGAGCCAACCGATGGTTAGCCCTCTGAATTCGAGTCTCGTACCTCATGATGAAGGGGACGCACCTGCAATAGTTATTGACGATAATCAAACGCCACAACAGCCGCTCCGAAGACAGCAGAAGACTTCGGATCGAGAGGCACTTGTTCAAGGACGATGACATTCCCGCCATCTTCGAGTCTCTTCTCGAAAACAATAAAATCAAGCTCCCGCCCATCATGAATCAGGAGGAAGCTGACGATTCTGCGGATCCGAAGTACTGCGCGTACCACAGGAGGATCCTTCATCCCACCAAGGCTTGCTTTACTTTAAAGAATAGCATCCAAACCTTGGTTGAAGCCGGCGTCATAACGCTAGAGTAAGCCATTTGAGAACGGCAAGACTCCGACAAGTATAAGAGTATAAACTGCTCCTTCCTACACTTTCACGCCTCTGGATCATCCTGTATACAGTTATATTGCTAAAAGAACTACTACATAGAGCATGTAACCAAAATAAGATGCGCAATGGAGCTCTCACGTGACTGAAGCTCACACCCGATGGAAGATCTCAGGTCACGCCATTGCGCCATCCTATGCTCCAACTCAGAGGACACGAAAGAAGAAGCCCCGGTAGCCTCCAGTTCCTTCAACTCTCGTATCTCTGACTCCAGGGCGGCAAAATCAGCAGTGAAGGAATCAGCCAATTCCGGGTATCCCTCTTCCCTCATCATCGTCATGTGGGGAGAGAAGGAACGCCGGAACTGATCAAAGCCGCCTCCTCGGTGAAGAAGCTTCTCGATTAAACCATTATAGAAGGCGGTGAAGAAACTAAGGTCCGTACGGAAAGCCTCCCTGTCAGGATCGGTGTCGACCAAAAGGCTACGAACACGCTCATATAGGGAAGACCTAGATCCTACAAGCAGAAACATAGAAGCTCAGTGAATTATCGAGTATGAAAAGGAAAGTCAAAAGGCAAGTTCTGAACATACCGACACCAACAGACGTCCCCTCGGGTTGAGGTCCGACAGGCTCCGGGACAGCAGCAGAAGAGGGTACGTCAGCCCCTGCAGGCGGATTGCTCGCACCACTCGGCAAAGACGGGGAGGCACCACTGCTATGAAGACTTTCAGCCCCGGGAACTGTAGCAGTATCAGGCTCAACGCCTGGTCCTACAATGACACTCCTAGGTTAACCAAATGGAAATTTGGATAAGTAAGGAGAATCGGGACAAGAAAATCGTATGCATACCTGCAATCCCCCCGTCCTCAGGTACAGCCGGGATGCCAAGAGTCATAAGAGTATCGGCCCAAACGGCTGGTCCTATGATGGCACTCTTTTATTAGTCAGAATAGAAATTTAGACGAATAAGAAGGATTGGGATAGTACGGTCATCTACATACCTGTAGATCCTTCATCTGTAGGCATTTGAGGGATGCCAGAGGTCATACGAGAATCGGTCCTAGTGGCTGGTCCTATGATTGCACTCATTAGTCAAAAGACGGATGAACATAAGAAAGTACGATATCCTTAAATCGTATGCATACCTGCAAGCCCGTCACTCTGAGGCAAACTGGATATACCAGGGATAGATATCGGACTAACCAATGGTTGACGCTGCGATAATCAATCATTCATTAGTCAGATGAAATATCGGGCAAGAGGGAGAGAATCAGATATATACCGGTAGATGAATCGTTCCCGAAGAATGGTCTCTCGGTCCCTCTGGAAGTCTGCTCAGCCAGCATGTCAGCTAATAAGCCGGCATCCGGCTTCGAGAAGCTTGGCCCCTCCATCGCAACATCTGCAGGGTAACCCAAATGTTGAAGGATGAGGAAAGCTCAAACGAGAAATCTTCCTTCACCTTACATAAGGAAAATGACGGCTCAACATTATTCATCTGCTCAAGGTCGATGTTTAGGTCGATTCCCAAGGACCCGTCATGAAGAGCGTCACACATTTGTTGCACAAAGCAATCCATGTTGTCAACACCAGGGGACGCCGAACCCGGTGGGAGTTCACCCTCTTCGAAGAAACCTGGAGCACAAAACATGGTTACAAATCCCAAAAGGTAAACAACCTTGAAGCAAGAGCAATCGAATGTTACCTCCCCCTCCATCGGCGTTGCTCCCTAAGTCCACTCCACAGGGACGCCGATCGTCATGGGGCTTATGGGCGGTCTTCTTCCTCTTCGGAGCACCCACCCTCCGAGGGCCAACGGGTCGAACATGCGCAGGCCTATCACACGTTTCAACGTGTGTAGGAGCTGGTGGCTCATGATCATTGACTGCCCTACCTAAAGTGACAATAGCCATTTCAATGAAAAAGAGCTGTCATTTATGGAAAATGAAAATTAAAAGAGATAGGACAAACCAGTATCGAGATCCCCTCTGCCGGTATCTGCGTCCGCATACTCGTCCTCGGAGGTCTCGTCATCGTCACCCGTAGGGAGAAGTTCTTCTTCGTCTGAGACAAGAGATTTGGCATGCCCTTTTCTCCGCTTCTGAGCAAGCTCAGCTCTGCGACCAGCCATCATAGCAGCCCGGACCGCATACTCGGACTGCAACTCTGAGAGGCTCCTCGCGCTGATGGACTCATATGCAGAAAGGAACCACTTGCAGCTGAGGAAAGTGATCAGTGGCTTACGCCGATACGAAGGAAGAGCAAAACGGGCTCCAGTACAGCCCACCATCGTCCATAGCCACGCTCGAACGCCATCAATCAATCCTCCCTCAACCCGCAGGCTGCGGCTCGGATTCCCGACATACAGTTGGTCATAGCCGAATTGTCGAGCAAAGCGGCAAGGGAGATAAGGCTCTATGTGGCACTGGTTCTTCACCCGAAGGACGAGATAGCCTACACGGATGTTCACTAACCACCGGAAGCAACCAGCGTCAAGAACGGTCCGGTCACTTCTAGGTTTCTCCTCATCAACCAGCACGTCGCCATAGCGACCTGAAAAGTGAGGGAAACACTTAAAGAACTCCCAACTCTTGCGGACCCGGAGCTCTCGCTGAACATCACTAAATTTGCTCCCAAACCATCTGCTCTGCTCCAACAATTGCATGAAGGGGACAGGGATGTCAACAACGCTGGGGGCCGACATCAAGTCGGGACGGTGAAGAACGAGCCACGCCATCAAATATGCGTAAGGGAGCTCAACCTTTGGGCAAACCAGCTCAGCTGATGGTTCAGAACCCATATGTGTAAAACTGCTAACCAGACCCCTGAGCCCGCAATGGATACTAGCAACCATTGCTGGGAGCAGGGAAAGCTCTCTCCCATAAGCCAGCTGAACTGCAGGGAAGAGCACCTCGATGGGTAGAGCGTCAGAAGGTTGGTGCGGGACGACACACTTCTTCAACCAAAGGGCAAGGTAGCCTGCTAATAGCGCCCGGGACCCTATAGACCTCTGTGCGCGGCGGAGAAAAGAGCGAAACTTTGTCCCCGCGGGAAAAGCCCCCTCAGCACTGCCGATAGTGTAGGAACGAACCTCAGCCTTTTCCAACAACTCATTAACGGCCGAAGGAGTCATCACGTCTAATTCATGAATGGGCGCACTAGAATCACCATCCAAGTTCTGAAACAAGTAGCTGGCAAACTGCTTCAAGCTGATCTGCCTCTTCCTTCTCGCTTGGGGAGAAGTTTGGATCAAGGAAGTGTAGTAGTGGCAAGTAAGATCCCAGAGTGTGTCATACATGTCCGGAGTATCTTTCTTCATACACTCCAGCTGCTGGTTCGTAGGGAAGTACTCCTGATACGGACAGTCCCCCATCGGAAGACCCGAAACATAATGCATCTCGTGCAAGGCCAACCCTAGCTCACCTCCGCTGGTCAGGAAGGTGTTGCTATCGGGCACATAAGTCTCCAGCAAAGCCAAGAAATGGCGACAGCTGACTGGGATGCCGTACATAGTAGCTCGTATGGGTGCATACAACCCACTGCTCTTCAGATCCCTCTCCCAGCGCGCCAAGACGAAACCAGTCATGCGCGCCCACCACCCTTTGGCTAGGGAGGAAGCCCAGCCATAACATCTGTACTCCGATGGGGGTAACTGTCTCCCAAGAAGAGCCAGACGGTTGCTCACAGTCGGAGCAGCAGCTGACACCTCGCCTGGGGGTGCAGTATCAAGACCCATGATCCCGGGTCGTAGACCACGCACGTCATGATACCCCTCAGAGCCAGGAGTCTTATGGTGAGTAGCATATCCGCATTGAACCCGATCAGCATCTTCAGTAAGATGCCAAGACATCTGCCGGTCCACGGCTTGCCCCTTCAAATGACTGAAAGAATAGTGGCGTGGAATCGAAGGGATGTACAAACAGGCTCCACCGTCAAGAGTTAACCAATGCTCCTCACAAAGAGTCAGCGTGGCAGGATCCCTGACATGATCTCCAAATAGAAAACCCGGCTTCTTTAGAACCTGAGTGGAAGTAGAATCAGGGGTGAAGGAGGCATCTGTGATAAGTTGGCGCAAGCAATGGCGCCCTCCTTCCTGTATCGAACGGCAAGAGTCATTTGGACGATCCCCGTCGAACCGAGGAAGTGGGCCAACAGCCTGCCTAAGAGTAGCGGAAGAGAAAACCTCCCGACTACATCCGGTGTTGGCGTGAGGAGGAAGGCTACCCGCGGGAAATTCCACTGCAATAAAGCACAAGGGCGGAATCAGAAAATCCATCTCGTAAGAAGAATGATAGACTCATCCACGGAATAATTGGAGAGACGATTTTGAGTGACCTACACCAGAAGGACGGCATGCGTCATCACGTGAATAACGTGGTAACGTACACCGACCTATAAGGTGTAGGACAACACAAAATCGCCCCAATATATCCGAAGACTTGAATTGGCTAAGCAAAACAAGTCTGAAACCTTACCCTCCGCGAGAGAGGTATCGGTTCTTCCTTCATGACCCGCAAAGAGGTCAATCAGGGATGTAAGACAAAATCTCTGCATAAATTCTCACCCCCGAAAAATGAAGCCGCGGGAGAGGATGTCGTGGGGACCTCCTCCTCACTATGCTGTGAACGAGAACGGCTCCTCCGGGGACGAGATCGACGCGGAGACATTGCAAATCTGCAACGAAAAGCAGCAAGTCAGGTACAATCTAAAACATGAATATACGAAATTTAAAAGGGAAATTAAGAACTTTAATTAAAATCCTATACACAAATAGGATTTCATAATTGAAGTCTAATTAAACCTACAAATTTCGTGCACGATGATTGTCATCTTTCACGGTGAATTTTGGTGAAATACCCAAAATACCCTTTGTGTTCAAGGCCAAAATCTAGGTCAAGGACACGCGTGACCCGGGTCATGATCGTCACATTCGATCATATAACACCCCGGTACCCCACAATTTTGGTTAAAATTTGCAAATGAGCCCTTTTGCAGAATTCAGCCAATTTTGCATAAAAGCCCCTCTACAAAATCTTGGTTTGGGCTCCACATGCCTTATCAAAATTTTGATCATGAGTTCGTGGTCAAAACTCATTGGATTTCAGCCATAAGTTCACTGCCTTTTGCAAATAAGTCCCTCTAAGACATTTATGGGCTGTTTTGCAAATAAACCCCTCCAACAACTTTTGGTCCTCTTGCCTAAAATACCCCTCAAGCTTGTGGCCAAATGAACATGTAATTTAGGTCCTAAACTTCAGTCCTCTATTACATGAACACCACCCCAATTCTTCGGCCACTTTTGCAAATAAGCCCCCAAAACTTTTCGGCCCCACATTTGCACATAAAACCCTCAATAAGGTATGGTCTTTTTGCATGAAACACCCATCCAAATTGTTACCAAAGGGGAATGAAATCCAAGCCTCAAAATTTCAGTCCCATTTTGCAAATAAACCCCCACGAATTTTGCAAATAAACCCCCCAAAGTTTCGGCCATTACCTCTTTTTGCACAAAACCCCCCGAAATAATAGTGCATACATGCCCCCTAGTCTACCACAAGAATAAAAATGCAACCTTTACCACAAAATAAGAGGATGGTGAAGAGGAGCTTACCCAAATCAAGAGGCTTGAAATCCCCAATCCAAGAGTCAAGATCCGAGCTTGAAGGTGGAGGGAGAAACCCTAGTGAAAAGTGAAAATTTTCGGCCAAGAAGGAGCATACAAAAAACCGAATTTCTTTGGGGTATGGAGCTCTTGAAAGAAAAACAATGGAGGAGGTTTGGAGGAAGAAGATGAATTCTCTTTTGAAAAGAGGGGGGAAAACAAAAGGGGAAACAAATTCAAACAAGAAAGAAAACAAAGAGGGGGGAAACAAAATGAAGAAAAAGACAAAAGGGGGGGGGACCATGAAAAAAGCAAGACACCCCCATGGGGTGTCTCGGCAAAACCGAGACACCCCAGGGTGTCCCGGTTTTGTCGGGACACCCCCGGGGTGTCTTGAACCTGTTTTGACCCCCTGAACCTGTTTTGAACCCCTAAATTGTTTTTTTTAAAACCCCGAAACACTCTGATTCTTCACCAATGGTTGAATATTGAGGGACTCCAAAAGTCAACCATTGACAAATCAAAACCCTAGGATGGACGCCGGTCAACGCGTAACCCTAGGTCAACCCCAGTCAACGGGTTGCACCAAAAGTCAACCTTTGACGAATCAAAACCCTAAGGGTCAACGCCGGTCAACGCGCCAGTCAACGCGTTGCAACAAAAGTCAACCATTGACAAATCAAAACCCTAGGATGGACGCCGGTCAACGCGTAACCCTAGGTCAACGCCAGTCAACGCGTTGCGACAAAAGTCAACGTTTGA
>NC_033794.1:2700261-2704239 GCF_001876935.1 Asparagus officinalis | reverse complement strand
ATTGCATCAAGTCATGAAGTATGTCAATGATGAAGACGAAGTTCGAACCCTGATTGTGGAGAAATACCCCTTCAAGGGAGTGGAAAACTTCCATACGGATTCTGTCTTCTACTTGGAATCACAAGAGACAGAAGATATTGACAGTGGTAATGAAGCGGATGTCGAACCAGACCCGGAAGGGAATTGCCCATGGGAGCTGAACTTTAATGTAATTGGTCCAGTCGAGAACAATAATAATGTACCGAGTGAGGGCGAGTGGTGCATTAATGAAGATTTTATTTTGGCGTACTTGTCGGATGAATCTTTTAAAGTTGGACAAATAGAGCATGATCATAATGCAGGTACCAGCTCATGGCATACATTGCGTGCAGAAGCATGCCTCACATTGCCAATTAAGTCATCCTTCACTTCCGATGAAGAAGTAGAAGATGCACAAAAGGCTTTCTTCGAAGTCCCGTCTAAAAAGAAAGGGCAAAAGCCAATCCGTCTTGGTAAAGTCAAACCCACACCACTCCGACGGGGAAGTTCAGAAGAAGATGATGGAGTTCCTCAATTTCATTACTTTGATTTGATAGCCCGGGTCTTTATTTGGCAGTATTTCCGCCTCGGTGTTTGAGTACAAATCTATTTTGTCGTTGGACGACTCGTTGACTTTCCGAACTGTTGGATTGGTTCCACAGGCGAACATATGCCGTTGTTTGGGTGCTTTATCGCCTCGTCGCTCGAACATCCGTTAATTTGTCGAACCATCATGCTGAACCATGCTAAGGGCAGTCATCCGGAATATCGTCATACGAGTCCGACGTCAGCATTGGACCCTTCTTTAAAAACTTGACTGTGAACATGGTTTCAACTAGTCATCCAGATGAAAGTGTAGGGGGGTGGCGAAGAGTTAGTCGAATTAATCGATGATCCTTAGATTAAATGTCTTAACATCTTGTGGGATATGCGCTTTGAACAACGTGAACCACCCACTGAGGATAAGGTGATCCAGGTCAACATGGGAGATGAATCTAACCCCAAGCCTATCTTTATAGCCGAAGACCTATCATCATCTGAAAAGGAGGACCTTATATCTCTCATCCGAGAATATATAGATGTCTTTGCTTGGAGTTATGAAGATATGCCTGGTCTTGACCCGAAAGTGGCCACGCATCATCTCAACATTGATCCGGATGCAAGACCCGTTAAACAACAACACAACATCGATACGGATGCTAAACCCGTTAAACAACAGCAACGCTGGTTTCGTCCAGAGATCATGGAATCAATTGAGTCAGAAGTTAAAAAGCTTATAGACTCGGGCTTTGTTAGGGAAGAGCAACACCCAGATTGGGTGGCCAACATCGTTCCAGTTCCCAAGAAGAACGGTAAGGTCCGGATATGCCTTAACGCAGCTTGTCCAAAAGATGAGTTTCCGCTTCCTATCACCGACGTTATGATCGATAACACCTGTGGATATGAAAGGATGTCTTTCATGGACGGGTTTTCTGGGTACAATCAGATCAAGATGCACCCGGAAGATGAGAAGCATACTGCTTTTAGAACACCGTTGGGGGTGTATTGTTACACAGTAATGCCCTTCGGCCTGAAGAATGCAGGTGCAACCTATCAACGTGCGATGAGTGCCATCTTCCATCAACACTTACGAAAGAAGATTGAGTGCTACGTTGATGATATAGCAGTGAAAAGCCAACGTAAAGATGACCACCTTAAGGATCTGAAGATAATGCTCGAGATCATGCGAGCACATCAACTGAAGATGAATCCGACAAAATCATTTCTCGGAGTTTCGAGCGGAAAATTCCTGGGATTTATCGTGACTTCCAAGGGAATTTCTCTTGATCCAGAGAAAGTGCGTGCCATCCAAGATATGCCACCTCCGAAGAATCTCAAAGAACTCAGAGGCTTGCAAGGCAGGCTGGCCTACATTCGAAGATTCATATCAAATCTTTCAGGGCGTTGCCAACCTTTCTCTAAGCTCATGAAGAAAGGAATATCCTTTGTTTGGGATGGAGAATGTCAAAAAGCATTCGAGGAGATTAAGAGATATCCCTATTGTACGTGAGAGCCATGGAACATTCTCTCGGAGCTTTGTTGGCCCAGAATAATGATCAGGGTCAAGAGCAAGCCATCTATTACCTAAGCAGGACTATGATGGGAGCCGAGCACCGATACAATCCAGTTGAAAAAGAATGTCTAGCTTTGGTATTCGCGGTTCAAAAGATGCGACATTACCTAGTGCGACAAACAATTCATGTCATCTCTAAGGTGAATCCCTTGAGAGTTTTGATGACAAAACCATCATCTCTAAATTGCCGGCTCGCAAAGTGGGCCATTCTCTTGTCACAGTATGATATGCAGTTTATGCCTCAAAAGGTAGTCAAGGGTCAAGCATTGGCAGATTTCTTAGCTGATCACCCGGTGCCAGGGACATCTAAGTTGTATGAAGAATTGCCTGATTAGGGTCTTATGCTAATCTAATCCGATTAAATGCCAATTAAAACTAATTAATAAGTTATCCTAGCAAGTATGAAATACAACAAGATACGTAAGCTAGGATAAGCAATATGAACAAATGAATATATCCTATCAATGAGATATTACAAATATATGAGCAAGGATATATGAACTAACACAAGGGTAAAATAAACAATCTACACAAGTGATAGGGTAATATGATGAGCAATACACAAAGGCGATATAAGATATGAAAACAAGAATAAGAACGCCAATGCAATCACAAACAAAACGATATGTTTACGAGGTTCGGTCCCCACGACCTACGTCCCCGCTCCTCACCTCGAGGAGATCTCCACTATCACAACCGGGTTTTCTACGTTCACCCGAACAACGTTTACACCTCACAATACAGCCTCCAGGGGTTGAAACTACCATCTCAGTCACGGGACGCGAGTTATACTGTTTCAAGATACCTATGGAGGAGAGCTCCGATGAGACGACGACAGGGGAAGTCTGTACAACCTCGATGGAATTTGAGGCGAGAGATTGGCGATTCCCATATATCGACTATGCTATATATGGAATATTGCCTGATGACCCTAAGGAAGCGGCCACTATCAAAAGAAAGGCCCTCCAGTTCTATTATGATGCGGTTTCTCGGCGATTCCCATATATCGACTATGCTATATATGGAATATTGCCTGATGACCCTAAGGAAGCGGCCACTATCAAACGAAATGCTCTCCAGTTCTACTACGATGCGGTTTCTCAAACCCTATATCGTAAATCATAT
Source organism: Asparagus officinalis (assembly GCF_001876935.1). Lineage (NCBI taxonomy): Eukaryota > Viridiplantae > Streptophyta > Magnoliopsida > Asparagales > Asparagaceae > Asparagus > Asparagus officinalis. Next base: position 2,700,983 of record NC_033794.1, on the reverse strand, counting down.
GACGGAGTTTTGCTCCGATGTCTCTCCCGGAAAGAAGCGAAAGAAGCCCTCAAGGAAGCTCACGATGGAATGTGCGGAGCTCATCAGCCTGGAGCTAAATTAGGAGACCGTCTCCGACTAATCGGCTATTATTGGCCAAAGATGTTTTCAGACGCGGTTGACTACGCTAAACGTTGTCACGCATGCCAAGTTCATGGAGACTTTATCCATCAAGCGCCAAGTAATTTACACCCCACATCGGCAACTTGGCCATTTGAAATGTGGGGCATGGATATTGTGGGGCCAATTTCTCCTCCGACTTCCAAAGGACACCGGTTCATCTTGGCCGTGACCGACTATTTCTCCAAGTGGGCAGAAGCGATCCCGCTAAAAGAGGTCAAGACTTCAAATGTAATCAAGTTTATCAAGCACCATGTCGTCTACCGTTTTGGAGTTCCGAGACGAATAGTTCACGACAACGGGACACAGTTTGTCAGCTTTGGATTCCAGAGATTTTGTGATAAATTCAGAATCCAAAGTGTCGCGTCTACAGCATATTATCCGCCAGCAAATGGTCTTGCAGAGGCTTTCAACAAAACCATAGTAAAGCTTCTCAAAAAGTTTGTTTCCAAAAGCCGGCGTGATTGGGATGAAAGACTTGGTGAATGTCTGTGGGCTTACCGCACAACAGTAAGGACCCCTACAAGAGCTACACCATTCTCTTTGGTATATGGCTGCGAGGC
>NC_033794.1:2675090-2695575 GCF_001876935.1 Asparagus officinalis | reverse complement strand
GCCAGCCATTAATCCGCCTATATAAACCCCTTCTGGTCCTAGGGTTTCGCTGCTGGCTTTTTTCTTCCCTCCTCCGATTCTTCTCTGGCGGCGATTTTCCCCTTTCGGTCTTCGTTCCATTTTTCTCCAGCGCTCAGAACTTCGGGATTTTGAGGGGAGATTAAAAAGAGAGATTAAGAAGAGAGAGAGGAATTAAAGTGGGGTTTATATTGTGGGGTATTTATTCTCAAGTGAGAATTGAAAGGGTTCATACCCTTTAATTATTAACACTGTAGCTACAGTGTTCATTTGAGAAATCTCAGTTTTGGGATTTGCTCTTGATTTGTAATTTCTTGTTAGATTAAATAAGAAATTGACTGTGTGGCTCCCGAGGACGTAGGCAGTTGCCGAACCTCGTAAATCTTGGTGTACTTTTCTCTATACTGCGTTTCTGTTGCATTAGGGGTTTAGGCGTTTAAATTCCCAACAACTGGTATCAGAGCGTGAAACGATCTAGAGGAAGTCAGATTCAAGTGGGAGCCATGGCCGCAGATGAGGGAAAGGTGAGAATAGAGAAGTTTGATGGATCAGATTTCGGATTCTGGAAAATGCAGATAGAGGATTATCTGTATCAGAAAAATCTGTATCAACCTCTCTCGGGGAAGAAGCCGGAGGGTATGAAGGAAGAAGATTGGAATCTTCTGGACAGAAAAGCCCTCGGGGTTATTCGTTTGACGTTAACCCGCAATGTTGCTTTTAACATTGCAAAGGAGAAGACCACGGCAGATCTTATGGCAGCACTCTCCAATATGTATGAGAAGCCATCAGCCTCAAATAAAGTCCATTTGATGAGGCGGTTGTTTAATCTGCGAATGGCGGAAGGTGCATCGGTAGCACATCATCTCAATGAACTCAATACAGTCACGACCCAATTGAGTTCAGTTGATATTGAGTTTGATGAGGAAGTTCGAGCGTTGATCCTTTTGTCTTCCCTACCAGAGAGTTGGAACGCTACGGTCACAGCTGTGAGTAGCTCATCGGGAAGCAATAAGTTGAAGTTTGACGACGTTCGTGATCTGGTTCTCAGTGAGGAGATCCGACGGAGAGAGTCGGGTGAAGCTACAACCTCTTCAGTATTGCATACAGAGTCAAGAGGTAAAAGTTCAACCAGAGGAAATGGATCAGATGATAGGAGATCCAAATCCAGAAATCCCAACAGTTCGAAGGCTATCGAGTGTTGGAAGTGCGGGAAAATCGGGCACTACAAGAATCAGTGCAGGAGTGCACGGGAGGAGTGGGAGGCAAATGCAGATGTGAACGTTGCCTCCACCTCAGGAGGAGATGATGCGCTGATATGCTCTTTGGAGAGCAAGGAGGAGTCTTGGGTGTTGGACTCGGGAGCATCATTCCATGCTACTTCTCAGAAAGAATTCCTCGAGAAGTATATCCCCGGAAACCTTGGAAATGTATATCTTGGTGACGATCAAGCATGTGCCATTATTGGCAAAGGTGTAGTGAAGATTAAGCTGAATGGGTCAGTATGGGAGCTGAAGGATGTCAGGTATATTCCCGACCTGAAGAGGAACTTAATCTCAGTAAGCCAGCTGGCTAGTGAAGGCTACACGATGACTTTCCATGGCGATGACTGGAGGATTTCGAAGGGCGCAATGACGATTGCCAGAGGTAGGAAGACTGGTACCCTGTATATGACAGCAGGTGCACGTTGTTCAATCTCAGTTGCAGCAGGCAATGAGACTTCAAAGCTGTGGCACCAGAGACTCGGTCATATGAGTGAAAAGGGGATGAAGGTTATGCACACAAAAAGAAAACTCCCAGGTTTACAATCAGTAGAGATTGATATGTGTGAAGAATGCATACTTGGAAAGCAGAAGAGAGTCAGCTTTCAGACAAGTGGCAGACAATCAGTAGAGATTGATGTGTGTGAAGAATGCATACTTGGAAAGCAGAAGAGAGTTAGCTTTCAGGCAAGTAGCAGACCCCCCAGGAAGCAGAAGCTAGAGCTTGTTCACTCAGATGTTTGGGGACCAACAACCACCGCGTCGATTGGTGGGAAACACTACTTCGTGACTTTTATTGATGATCACTCTCGGAAAGTATGGGTCTACTTTCTGAAGAAAAAGTCAGAAGTGTTTGAGGCTTTCAGAAGATGGAAAGTCATGGTCGAGAATGAGACCGGTTTGAGGGTAAAGAAACTCAGAACAGACAATGGTGGTGAGTATGAAGACACCAGATTCAAGAAGTTCTGCTATGAGCACGGTATCAGAATGGAGAGGACCGTGCCCGGCACGCCTCAGAGAGAGCCAGAAGCATTCGGACGCAGTCAGGTCTACCGAAGCAGTTCTGGGCAGAAGCAGTCAACACAGCAGCTTACTTGATCAACCGAGGTCCATCGGTTCCATTGGAGCACAGAATACCAGAAGAGGTATGGTGCGGAAAGGAGGTAACCCTCTCACATCTTAAAATTTTTGGTTGTGTAGCTTATGTGCATATAAGTGATCAAGGCAGTAATGAGCCTGATCCCAAGTCTAAGATATGCACATTCATCGGGTATGGTGAAGACGAGTTCGGCTACCGCATTTGGGACAACGAAAACAAGAAGATGATCAGGTGCAGAGATGTGACATTCAACGAGAAGGTGATGTACAAGGACATACACAAGACAAATTCCAGTGACTCAGAGAGCGAGTCAACATTTGTAGATGCGGATGATGTCCTAGATAACCTCTCTGAAGAACCCAATGCAGAAGGTCCTCAGCCAGAAGAGCCTGTTTGACAGAACGGTGCGCAGGAGCCCGACGCACCAGCTCCGATATTGAGGAGAACTACTCGTCCTCCTGTGCCTAACAGCAGATACATGAATTATATGTTGCTGACAAATGGAGGGGAGTCTGAAAGCTTTGATGAAGCTTGTCAGAGTGGAGATGCGAGCAAGTGGGAGTTTGCTGCGAAAGAAGAGAAGAAATCTCTGATCTCCAACCAGACATGGGGACTAGCTGAGTTGCCCATGGGGAAGAAGGCACGTCACAACAAGTGGGTGTATCGAGTGAAGAAGGAACAGGGTGGTTCCAGAAGATACAGAGCCCGACGAGTTGTCAAAGGATTTCAACAGATTATCCAAGGAAGAAAGGATCCAGCGGATATGTTGACAAAGGCAGCGACCTTTCAGAAACTGAAGTTGTGTGCAACTTCAGTTGGCCCTCATGCATAGATGATGAGGGCGGAGCCACACAGGAGAAGAGTTCGGTGGGATAGGCTGTTGGCGTCGGTTTGGTCTCCAAGTGGGAGATTGTTAGGTTGAAGGTGGATACCAACCTCCGACGGCGGAGGAGCTCCGACGAGCTCCAGGTTGTCGCAGGTGAGCGTGGGTGGCAACGGCGAACTCCAGGCTCAGTTCGAGATGGAGCTCGAACAGGCGAACGCAATGCTCGTGGCGAACGCGATGCTCGTGGCGAACGCGACCCTCGGCCTTCGGGATGCCGACCTTCGCGTCCAGACGCTCCCACCTCAACCCACACCGCGGCCCTAGGGTTTGGGTTGCTCCTTCTCCCCGACTTTTCTCTGGCGGCGGTGGAAAACCCCCAAAACGCAGCAGCGTTCTTTCTCCTAAAATCGCAGCAGCGATTTTCCATTTAATCTCAGCTTTTCAACAGTGTTTTGAAAGGGGATTTAAGAAGAGAGAAAAAAGAGAAGAGGAGATTTTATTGTGGGTACTAACACTGTAGCTACAGTGTTTGTTTGAGAGATCTCAGTTTAGGGATATGCTCTTGATTTGTAATTTCTTGTTAGATTAAATAAGAAATTGACTGTGTGGCTCCCGAGGACGTAGGCAGTTACCGAACCTCGTAAATCTTGTGTACTGTTCTCTATTCTGCGTTTCCGTTGCATTAGGGATTTCGGCGTTAAATTCCCAACAGTTTGGTTCAATTTCTATAAATTATAGAAAATATTGCTATTTTCTATAAAGTTATTTACAAAACCGCCACTATCAACCATTTTATATAAAGTCTTCTGTAAAACTACTCAACCAAACAGCCCTAAAGATGCTCTGTGCAAATGCTTATGCTGGTGGTGACCCGTTCTGTTGGCTGTCAGCAGTTTTTTTCCGCACAACTGTGGAAAGAGAGAAGTTACCAAATTAGCCTCTATAGTGGTGGAAGCGGATCGGGTTTCACTCACCGGGGACTTTATGTCGTCTCCGTACCCAACGGATGCATTTACTCACTTATAACCTGTATAAGTGCAGCCAAGACCATCAATTATTTGTTCTAGTTCATTTTTTTCAACTCGTCCTTGCACCACCAATAAACTATATGTTGGGTTTTCAAGAATTAAATCTTCGTATGTTTTAAGATATATATATATATACTTGTTCGGATTATATCTTGTCGGTTGCAATATTTAAATAACATAATTTGCTATTATTTTTTCACAAAAATTAATGCAAGTTCGAGTCAGGGCCGGCCCTGGGGTAAGCCCACCAAGCCCCGAGGTTGGGGCAACCCAGGGCCGGGGGCAACCCAGGGGGAGGTCGTCGTCTTCCTGGTCGTCGTCTCCGTCCTCTTCCTGGTCGCCGCTACCGCCTTCTACTTCAGCAAGAATTTTTCCAATGGTGAATATACGACTCACTGCCCCCAACAACGCCATCCCCTTGTTGCCTATGACTCTTTTGGGCTTGGGTTTTGGGGTTATTTTCGAGCTTGCCACCGAGTCGAATCTTTCTGCCTTTTTCTGGGCACGTTCTACGAGGATAGTGCGGTTGGTGAATTGTAATTATGGCGGGGGCCGTGGGCGGTATTTGTGAAACTAGATAGATTTATGTATATAGTTTACGCGGCTGTACGATTTCTTGTGTAGTAACGTACTTAAATTTAAACGAACTGGCTTTTAATAGTACGTATATTACGATAATGCACCCCTGACATGGGCCATTTACGAGGCACGTGCGTTCGCTAGCTTTTTCTTGACAAAGAGTTTTTTATCGTTGTTTTTTTATTATGCTCTTTGTGGTGCTGCTACTACGACAAGCAAGCTGGCTCCCCTATATTCGAGAGAGCGCTTTTATTTTTTGAACACAAATAGGAAGTGAGGTATTTGTTGGTGGGGTAATGTGGAAAAAAAATTAAAGTAAATCACAATCCTCTCTTTCTTTAGGAGGTTAAAGTTTGAGTTAACGGTCTAATATGAAAAGTTTAAGATGAACAAATACCTCACTAATTATCGTTGCAAGTAAACTCATGCATTTTCTTCTTTTTTCCAATATTGGTGCAGGCTGTGAGTCTAACGTCGGGGCCCTCCTCAGGCTCCGGCACCAAGTGGTGCGTACCGAAGCCCGATGTAACCGAGGCCTCCCTCCAATCGAACATCGACTACGTGTGCAGCACGGGCCTAGTCGACAGCAAGTAGATTCAGGGCGGCGGATCCTGCTTCCTCCCCAACACTCTTCAGAAACCACGCGACATTCGTCAAAGGAGGGGAGGTCGTCATGGAGGGGAGGTTGTCATGGGACAACCCGGCCGACCCAGGCCGGGGCTGGGGCTAGGGCAACCCAAACCTCGGGGCCGGCCCTGGTTCGAGTACTTTGTAATTTTGTTTCATTCCGATGCTCTCTTGAGTCTCTATGATCCAACTTTAGTACATAAAAGCAAACCTGTTAGCAAACCTGTATACACATTTTAGCAACTTAGACAAGCAAACAATCAAATACGAAGATGTTCTTATTTTCTAAGAGGCTGTTTGGTTCAACAAAATTTTTAGCATTTAAAGTAGACTTGAAATTCTTATAGTAAAAATGTCACATTTTCATTTTTGGGATTCCTTATAAAGTGTTTGTTTCAAAAAAAAAAAAAAATTCCATTAGGTATCTATAAAATAAAAAAAAGCAGGAACTTTTGGGATTTGCCAAATCCTACAATTTGGAGAGGATTTGTCAAATGCTAAAAATTTAAAGTTTTGGCATTAGATATCCATACATTTTGTAATTTTCTATATTTTAGAGTTTAAATCAAATAATAATTTATAATTTCTAGAATTTGCTTTCCTCTGATCAAGTTGAACCAAACATAAGATTAAGAATTCCAAAATATGTTAAAAACATGATTCCAAATACTATAACTTTAGGATTTGAACCAAACTACCCCTACAATATTATAAAATTGATATTCTTAGGAACAATCAAATAAGACCTGGTAGGGGCCCACAGAAATGTAACACCCAAATTGCTCGAAACTAGGGGTGGTAAACGATCGAATCGAATCGAATATTAAGATGTTCGTATTTGTATATGTTTAAAATTATCGAATTCGAATGCAGACTTTAATATTTATATATATAGTTTTTTGAATTCGAACTCGGATACTTGGTATTTGATAAATATTCATGAATATTCACAAATACTTATCGAATATCAAAGTCTATTTATTCCGCTATAAAATTTAATTTTTAAATAATATTAAAATTCATAAATAAAAATATTCCTTTATATTATATGATGTCTATATATTTAAATCAAAATTTTAATTAGAAAACAAATTTAAGATTATTTAAGTCTTAAAATCAGTATATAAAACTTAAGTAAAAATGGTAAATGAGTTAAAAATATGATATTACATGTGCAATAATATAAATAATAAGCTGTGATAAAATTTTAAACCAATACTGAATAGATAAACGAATCGAATATACATCTGGTTAAATTCTATTCGTTAGTAAACTCGAATACTAAAAAATATTTGTTTAGTGGTAAATAAACTATTGAATCGAATATGACCGAAAAGTTATTTGAACAATTATTGAACTATTTGTTAATTATTTGGTTCATTTCCACCCAGTCGGAAACGAATACCCGAGAAGCCGGACAGACATCCGATAACCCACATCCTACCCGTTAACAGGCAGTGTCAATTCCGTAAAATTTGCCAAACGCCAGGGGGCTTTTTTCGTTTCAAATATTTTAACAAAAACCAATGGCGCCGTTTCAGGCATCACCGCATCAGCCGTAAAAGTAACGCCCGTCTCCGTTAACTTGCAGAACAAGACGGGCTCACTCACAGTAGAGAGATCGAAGAGAGAGAGAGAGATGAACTCAGATTACGGCGTTCCTCGTGAGCTCTCGGAGGTCCAGAAGCAGAGAGCTCAGTATCAGCCAGAGATCCCCCCTTGCCTTCAGGTCCCTCTCTCTCTCTCTCTCTCTCTCTCTCTCTCTAGGGGTTAGGGTTTAGGGTTTTGCTTTCTTGATTTGACTCTGTGAATGCAAGATCTAAGTTTTCTTTTAACGGAATCCCAGTTCTGTTCTCTTACTCGGTGAAGATCTCGTTTCATTGTAATGCCAAGTATCGATCGTGGACGAAGTTTAATTTTACATTTCGTTAGTAGCAAAGAGATACCAAGGTTCTCATAATTGTGGTTTTTTTTTTAAATTTCAGGTTCAGATCCATTTGACTGAAAAATTTACTGTTGCTGATTGAATCTACTGCTTTTCTTTTCATGGATAAGGATTTTCTGAGCAAAGATTGTTGCGTTTTTTCAGTTGGACAGAGATTATGTAAAACATAAGTTGAAGGATATAAAAAATAATTATAAATCCATTTGCTCAAAATTATAAATGTTTTATTCCAGGTTAAATCCATTTGCTCAAAATAAAAAATATAAAAATATAAAAAAAAATCGGTTGTTGATTGAGCCTGCTACTTGAGAAGGATCTTCCTAGAAAAGTGCGATGTTCTTTCAGAGAGTTTAATTTCATGACATTTTCTGACCAAAACCTTCACTTAATACTAGTTTATGGCACGTACGATGCACGTGCAAGAAACTACATGATGACTGTGAATTAATATAGTCATGCTTATGCGAATGATATGATTCGCATTTTTTAAATAGACCATTTAAACAATTTTAATAGGAACATTCAGTTTGAAAGAACTTTTAGTTCCGTCTTAAGACTTGAGGCCATGACACACGCGTGAAAAAAATTCAAGTGCAAATTGAATCCCTTGAGTGGTTTGTACTGTAATAGTAGAGATGCGACATCATTATGTATGAAGGAGCATTTTTAGACGTTGAAAAGCTTATACTTATAATACTTATCGAAGATTCTTACACGTTGGGGGGTAGGTATGTCGTATGACCTATCAATTTGGCCACTCCATTCCATCCTTGTAAGATGTGGATATTTATTTCAATACTATGTGAATAAGTATGTTTTATTGAAAGAACAGAAGTAGGAAAACTACTGATAGCTTTCATGTTTACTTAGGCGATGTGTATCTACCTGAAGTTTATTTGCCTATGAAAATTTCTTTAACTGTGTTTGTATTTAGATTATTAGGTGTCTATGTTAGTTAGATATTTATCATTGGACTCTTAGCATTGCTTTGTTTTTCTTTTTTATTTCCAAAGATTGATAGCTATGAATAATATATCTGGCAACATCAGTTGGCTAATAGAAGTTAGTTTCTTTATTTGAAGCTTTAGAGAACTCATGGTCATTTATCATACATGGACAGGGTACTACTGTGAGAGTCGAATTTGGTGATGGGACAACCACTGCAGATTACTCTTCTTCGCATGTGATTAGTCGGGCCTTCCCCCATACATATGGCCAGCCTCTGGCTCATTTTTTGAGGGCAACAGCAAAGGTCACTGATGCCCACATCATTTCAGAGCATCCTGTCATCAGGTTTGTACTTGTGTTTCAATGGTGGTTTCTTCAGTTCTGAAGAAGTATGTAGTTTAATATGTTTTACCTATGAAGTTTATGAAACAAGCTGTATAATATTGATCTTTACAACGTCTAACAAGCTTGTGATCAACCAAGTTATCTTCCATCTCTTCCATCATAATGCACAACAAACTGTCCTTTGAACAGAGTGATGTGGGAGAAGTACTTTCTTGATAACTTGTACATCAAAATGCTGGACCATCTGAGATGACTTTGATTTATCACTTCCCCAAATTGTTGTTGAGATATGATAGTGCAAAGTATGAGCAACTAACAAGCTAATTTGGAAAAAGAAATATCAACTCACAATTTACCAATAATATTCATTAGGAAGTGCCTTCTTGCAGTTGCTATTAGTACTTTGTATCAATCACCAACATGCTCATAACCATAATCTTCACAAAGTGAATTCTAAGGATTTTTTTTTGTTCTTGTTATCTTAATACGTCCTCTAATAATCTCTTTGGAAATGGAAGAACCATTCAATTCTCGCTTTATTTAGTCAATTTGGCAAGTTTCTTCTGTTTGTAAGTTTAAATGTATGGTTTTGTAGCTAAAGTTAAGTTTACTTGTTGACCACCCAGTTTGATGATTGTTGTTCATTACCATGCCAACAGACATGTCGTATGCTAGTTGACTAAATAGCTTTTACTCTTTACTGCCAAAGTAATCTCCTCTTCAAATTTCCAATTCTGATGCTGTTCATCTCGTATATCATGGTCAAGGAAGGATTGCCTTTTCAGTTTAGTCGATGTAGCTGCTCCTAATTCTCTAATTTGTTTTTTAATTAGTTTTGTTGTGTAGTTTTCTATATGACTATATTTTCACCTCATAACATCCCAATTATCTTTTCGTTCTTCCTGAATTTTAATTTTGTTGCAATATTGCCTTCCTTCCATGCCATCTGAACTATCTGGTCCCTGTCCTTCTAGCAAACCTTATGTTCAACATTTTTTCTGTCCTGTGAATTCTTGACATTTTATTTTTTTTCCTTAAGACCGGAAACTCAGTTTCTCATCGTTCCTTTACGTTTTCTAGGACTTGTGGGAAATTTTTTATCTAAAACAGTTAAATTTTAACATGTCTCTCTCCCTCTGAAATTTTTTCCCCTTCAGTTCCTTATTTTATGATGCATCAAGTTAGGAGTTATTGCAAGCAAGATCCACCTCACCTCATTGGCATATACATAATGACATCTGCAAAAGTTATCTGCTCACATGCCTTTTTTCAGGGTTGGTGTTGTGTTCTCTGGAAGACAATCCCCTGGAGGACATAATGTGATTTGGGGTCTTCATAATGCCATTAAAACTCATAATCCTACTAGTGTTCTGCTTGGATTTGTTGGTAAGCGTCTGGCACAGTACAGAGTCTGTTTTTATAACATTCTGTCCATTATTGGCATTACTAGCAACTGGAATATCCTATTTGTTTTTTATTGGAGAGGATATTTCAACGATAAAGGTGAATTTGACTGCACTTTAGTTTTTTCCATTGCTAAGTGCTTTATTATATGGTTTCCTCATGTATCACAAACTGAATGGCTACATCAGCCCTTTGCTGATGCAGAAGAAAGAAACAAAGTAACCAAAAGGTAAAATGAAAATGATAGGTTTTAGTGCTTAACTTCACCAAAAGGTAAGTCAAGTTGCAACATAAAATGAATATGCTCGTATGAGGTCACAATTTTTTTTTTCAATTTTTAATCTTTGACCTAACGACAAATAAGTGTGTAGATTTATTTTTTCGATTTTCATGGGCTATACTCATGATTTTTATTAATTTTTATTTGTCTTTACTTGATGATAAATAAATACCTATATTTCAAAATTCATGATTTTCATGAGTTATAACCCATGGTCTTTATCCAATTTTGCTCTTTTCGACCCTATGGCAAATGATTAAGCATATCAAAACTCGCAATTTCATGGGCTATAAGTCTATAACCCATGGTTTTTGCTCATTTTTGTTCGTTTTGACTAAATAAAATTTAATTATGCATAACAAAACTTCATGATTTTTCATGGGTTACAACTCACGATTTTGATTTATTATGTTAGTTTCGACCTAATGTCAATGAAATTTTCTTTCATGAAGTGTTGCTATTTTCATGGGTTATATAACACAAGTTTTTTGTAAATTTTTTCATTCGACCCAATGAAAAATAAGTATGGGTACTTCAAAATTTGTTATTTTCATGAGCTAGTTTTGATTTTTGTTTACTTTTGTTTATTTCGATCTAATAGCAATTAATTATGCAAACTTCAATATTCGTGATTTTCATGAGCTGTAACCCATAATTTTTGTCCATTACCATTGGTTCAACCCAATGTCAAATAATTATGACTACTTTAAATGCGCAATTTTCATGGAATATAATTCACAATTTTAGCATTTTTTTCCATTTCGTCCCAATGAAGAATAAATATGTGTACTTTAAAATTCACGATTTTCATGGGTTATAATCGATGGTTTTTGTCATTTTCGACCCAATTTCAATTAATTATGCGTACTTCAACATTTGTGATTTTAATGGGCTGTTACCTATGTTTCTCAAAAGTCATGAATTTCATTGGTTATAACCCATGCTTTTTGTTAGTTTACATTTTTCTTGACCCAAAGAAAATTAATTTTTATTTCTTCGAAAATGACGAATTTCATAGGCTATGTAACCAACGATTTTTGTCAATTTTCAATCTTTGTTTCAATGGCAAATTGGTATGCATTCCTTAACTTTCACGATTTTCTTGAGCTATAAATCACAATATTTATTAATTTTCATAGGTTATAACTTATAACTCATAACATTTGCCAAATTATGTTCTTTCTGATCCTATTGCAATTAACTAAGTATATTGAAATTCACGATTGCATATGTTTTAACCCATGATATTTGCTCATTTTGTTCACTTTGACCAAATGGAAATTAATCACGCATACAAAATAATTTGTGATTTTTCATGGGTTATAAACCACAATTTTAATTTATTTACCTCAGTTTCGACCCAATGACAATTACATTTTCTTTCATGAAAAGTTGTAATTTTCATAGGCTATAACACAAGAATTTTGTAATTTTTTGTTATTCAACCCAACGATAAATAAGTATGAGTACTTCAAAATTTGTTATTTTCATGGGCTAGTCCATGATTATTGCTCATTTTTGTTCGTTTTGATCTAATAGCAATTAATTATGCAAATTTCCTATATATTTGCAATTTCTGAGCTATAACCCACAGTTTTTGTTCATTATCATTCGTTCGACCTAATACCAAGTAATCATGACTACTTAAAAATGTGCGATTTTCATGGTTATAACCCATTATTTTGGTATTTTTTAGCATTGTTCGTTTTGTCCCAATGGAGAGTAAATATACATACTTCAAAATTTGTGTTTTTCATAGGTTGTAATCTACGATTTTAATGATTTTTTGTCTTTTGTGACCAAATTCCAATTAATTATACATACTTCAACATTCGCGATTTTTGTAGGCTATTACCCACTATTTTCATAATTCATGAATTTCATTTGCTATTCACCCATGATTTTTGTTAATTTTCATCCGCTTTGACCCAATGACAATTAAGTTTTATTTCTTCAAAAATGGAAATTTTCAAAGGCTATATAACGAATGATTTTTGCAATTTTCAGTATTTGATTCAATCCCAAATAAGTATGCGTACCTTAAGTTTCACAATTTTCATTAGCTATAAAACAAATAAGTTGTACTTCAAAATTCATGATTTTCATTAGTTATAACTTATAACCCACGACATTTGCCGATTTTATTCTTTCTGACACTATGGCTAAGCATGCTGAAATTCACGATTTCATAGGCAATAACTCACGATATTTATTAATTTTCATTCGTTTCGACCAGATAGAAATTAATAATGCATACTATAGAATTTTCCTTTAGGTCTTATGGGTATTCTACGATCACACAAGACTCCCAAAACACTCATCCATTTTAACTATCCCGATTTGACTCGATTGACAACATCGTCCTAAATCTCATGATGATGTTGTCAATCGAGTCAAATCGGGATGGTTAAAATGGAGGAGTGCTTCGGGAGTCTTGTGTGATCGTAGAATACCCATGAGACTTAAAAGGAAAATTCTATAAGATAGTTATAAGACCAATAATGTTTTATGGTTAGGAATGTTGGGCAATTAAAAACATATGCAAAAAATGAGTGTAGTAGAAATGAGAATGTTGAGATGGTCTAGTGGGTATACACTAAAAGATAGGATAAGAAATGAATGCATTAGTAGTAAATTAGAGCTTGCTCCTATTGAAGATAAAATGAGAGAGAATCGATTAAGGTGCTATGGTCATGTACAACGTAGACATTTTAGTGCACCGATTAGGAAAATTGATGATATTATAGTTAAGGGAGCAAAGAGATCTAGAGGTAGATCTAAAAGAACTTAGTTGGAAACAATCAAGAAAGATATGATTATGCTTAGCTTAATAGAGGAGATGACCCATAATAGCGCGGAATGGAAGAATAAGTTTTTTGTAGCCGACCCCAAACATTTGGGATAGAGGCTTTGTTATTGTTGGTAGTTTGGACCCAATGACAATAAAATTTTCTTTCATGAAAACTTTCGATTTCCATGAGCTATAACACAATTTTTATAAATTTTTTTATTCGACCCAATGGAAAATAAGTATGGATACTTTAAATTTGTTATTTTTATGAGCTAGTCTATGATTCTTGTCCATTTCGATCCAATAGCAATCAATTAAGCGAACTTCAATATTCGCCACTTTCATGTGTTATATATAATCCACGATTTTTGTCCATTATCATTCGCTTGACCCAATGCTAAGTAATATTGATTACTTCAGAATGCACGATTTTCATGCATTATAACCTATGATTTAGTAATTGTTGTTCGTTTCGTTTCAATGGAGTAAATATACGTACTTCAAAATTCACGATTTTCATGTGTTAATACCCACAATTTGTGTTTTTTGTCTGTTTGGACCTAATTCCAATTAATTATGCATTCTTCAGCTTTCTCGATTTTCAAGGGCTACTGCCCCTGATTTTAAAAATTTATGAATTTCATTAACTATAACCCATGATTATTATTATTTTTTTCATTTCTAACCAATGACAATTAAGTTTTATTTCTTTGGAAATGACGGTTTTCACGAGCTAAAGCAACAAATTTTGTCAAATTTTTGGTCTTTGACCAACGATAACATACCTTAAATTTCACGACTCTCACGGGTTATAATTCACAATTTTTATTAATTTTCGTTCATCTTGAACGAATGACATAATTACTTGTACTTCGAAATTCATGATTTTTATTAGTTATAATTCATGATTTTGTCGAATTTTGTCTATTTTGACCCAATGACAATTAACTAAGTATATTTCAATATTGATGATTTTATAAGTTATAACTCGTGATATTTGCTCATTTTCATTCGTGAAGACCTAGTGACAATTAATCATGCCTACAAAAAATTCACAATATTCGTGAGTTATAACCTACAATTTTAGTCTATTTTAATCCAATAGTAATTAAATTTTCTTTTATGGAAAGCTGCGACTTTATAGCGACAACACACCATTTTTATAAATTTTCATTATTCGATCCAATGGTGAATAAGTGTGGGTACTTTAAAATTCATTATTTCCCAAGGCCAGTATATGATTTTTGTTCATTCTGATCCAATGTCAATTAATTGTACAAACTTCATTGTTCACGATCTTCATTGCCACAACTCACGATTTTTGTCCATTATCATTTGTTTGGCCCAAAGACAAGTAATTATGACCCCAAATTCGCGGTTTTCATATGTACTACGATTTTGGCATTTTTTGTTTGTTTCGTCCCAATGGAAAGCAAATATACGTAGTTCAAAATTCGTGATTTTCATGGGTAATAACCCAATATTTTTATCATTTTTTGTCCTTTTCGACCTAATGCCAATTAATTATGCATATTTCAATATTCACAATTTTCATAGGCTGCTTATGATTTTCAAAATTTGTGAATTTGATTGGCTATAACCCATGATTTCGTTTATTTATCATTCTTGTTGACCCAATGACAATTAAGTTTTATTTCTTTAAATATCGTGATTTTCATGGACTATAACCAATGGTTTTTGTCAAATTTTCGGTCTTTGACCCAAAGACAAATAAGTATGTGTAAAATAAATTTCACGATTTTTATGGGCTATAACCCATGATTTTTATAATTTTCGTTCGTCTTGACCTATTGATGAATAAATATTTGTGCTTCGAAATTCATGATTTTCATTTGTTATACCACATGATTTTTGTCTAATTCTGTCCTTTTAGATCCAATGACAATTGCCTAATCATATTTTGACAATTCGATGTTTATGGGCTATGTTCCACTATATTTTCTCATTTTTATTTGTTATGATGCAATGACAAGTGACAACTAATTATGCATACCAAAATAAATTTGCTTTTTGTGGGTTATAACCCGCGATTTTAATTTATTTTACTTTCGAAAAGTTATGATTTTCATGGGGTATAACACATGATTTTAAAATTTCTTGAATTTCATTAGTTATAGCCCATTATTTTTGTTAATTTTCCTTAGTTTCAACTAAATGACAACATATTTTATTTCTTCAAAAATGGTGATTTTCATGGGCTATAAAACCAAAGATCTTTGTCAATTTTTTAGTTTTTAACCCAACAACAAATAAGTATGCATACCTTAAATTTCACGATTTTCATGGGTTATAACCCACAATTTTTGTTAATTTTGTTTGTCTTGGCGGAATGACAAATAATTATTTGTACTTTGATATTCATGGTTTTCGTTAGTTATAATTAACGATTTTGTTCCAATTTTGTCTTTTTGACGCAATGACAATTAAGTAAGCATATTTCAAAATTTACAATTTCATATTTATAACACATAATATTTGCTCATTCGTTCATTAAGACCCAATGACAATTAATCATGCATATAAAAAAATTTCGGTATTTTCATGTATTATGACCCACAATTATAGCATATTTTCGTTAGTTTCAACCTAATGGTAGTTAAATTTTTTTATGAAAATTCGTGATTTTCATGGGCTATGGCGCACGATTTTTGTACATTTCTAAACCAAATGGTAAATAAGTATGGGTACTTCAATATTTGCAACTTTGATATTCGCAACTTTGAGGAGTTATAATCCACGATTTTTGTCGATTATCATTTGGTCGACCCAATGCCAAGTAATTTTGTCTATTTTAGAATTCGTGATTTTCATACGTTATAATCCATAATTTTTTATTCTTTTGATTTTCATGCGTTATAACCCACGTACTTCAAAATTCGTGATTTTCATGGGTTATAAGTCATGATTTCTGTTCATTTTTATTTTTTTGATCCATTAGCAATTAATTATGCGAACTTTAACCCACGAAATTTGTCCAATTTTGTTATTTTGATCCAATAGCAATTTATTATGTGAAATTTAACATTCATTTTTTCTTGGGCTACCAATGATTTTCAAAATTTGTTAATTTCATTAGCTATAACCCATGATTTTGTTTTGTTTGTTTTGACCCGTTGATAATTAAATTTTCTTTCTTTGAAAAGATGATTTTCATGCACTACAACCAACAATTTTCTCAATTTTTGGTCTTTGACCCAACAACAATACAATTTCAGTCTATTTTCGTTAGTTTTGAGCCAATGACAATTAAATTATCTTTCATGATCAGTTGCGATTTTTATAGGTTATATAGCCCATGATTTTTATTAATTTTTATTCTTATTGACCAAATGACAAATAAGTATTTATACCTTAAAGTTTACAATTTTCATTAGTTATAATGCATGATTTTCGTCCATTTTGTTTGGCATAGTGTCAATTGACTAAACGTATTTTAAAATTTGCTATTTACGAGCCATATCTCATTTTCTTATTAATTCACGTTTTTTGTGGGTTATAACCCTCAGTTTTAATTTATTTACATTCGTTTTGACCAAGTAGCAATTAAATTTTCATTCATTAAAAGTTGCAATTTTCCTGGGCTATAACACGATTTGAAAGATTCGTAGGCTATAACTTATGATTTTTGTTAATTCTCATTCGTTTTGACCCAATGACAATTAAGTTTTATTTCGTTAGAAGTGAAGATTTTCACAGGCTATTAAAGTAACAATGTTTGTCATTTTCGGTCTTTGACCTAACGGCAAATAATTATGTGTATCTTAAATTTAACGATTTTCGTGGGCTAACTTCTGACTTTTTTTCTTCCAATTTTCTTATTTTGATCCATTAACAATTAATTAAGCATATTTCAAAATTCACCATTTTATGGGTTATAACCTAGGATATTTATGCTCATTCTTGTTCTTTTCGACCTAATGGCGATTAATCATGTGTACCAAGATTTTCACAATTTTTGTGTGTTATAACCCTGATTTTAGTCTATTTGCATTAGTTCCGACCTAATGGAAATTAAATTTTATTTCATGAAAATTTACGCTTTTCATTGGGTATAACACTGTTTTTGTAAATTTTCTTTATCCGATCTAGTGGAAGAAAAGTATGGATACTTTAATATTCGTTATTTTGGGCTAGTCTCTGATGTTTGCCCATTTTTGTTCATTTTGATACAATAACAATCAATTATGTGAACGTTAACATTTGCAAGTTTCATGAGATACCTATGATTTTTATTATTTTATTTGATCCAATGTCAAGTAATAATGTCTGCTTCAAAATTTGCTATTTTCTCCCATGATCTTAGCATTTTTTTTGTTCATATTGGCCTAAGGAGAGTAAATATACCTTCTTGAAGATTCGCGATTTTCATGGGTTGTAACTCATAATTTGTCATTTTTATCCTTTTTGACCCAATGCTAATTAATTATGCATACCTCAAATTTTGAGATTTTCGTGGGCTATTATCCATGACTTTCCAAATTTGTGAATTTCATTCGCCAACACAGGATTTTTAATAATTTTCATTTATTTTAACCTAATGACAATTAGTTGTATTTCTTCGAAAATAGTGATTTTCATGGGCTATATAGGACCCTCGATTTTCATGGGTACTTAAAATTTTGTTATTTTCAAGGAATAGTCTATGATTTTTTTTTTCCGATCCAATCACATCTAATTATGTGGATTTCATTATTCGCGACTTTCATGAGTTATTACCCATGATTTTTGTCTATGATCATTCGCTTAGCCTAATGTCAAGTAATTACAACTGCAAAAAAATTCGCTATTTTTATGCATTATAACCCATGATTTTAGCATTTTTGTTCATTTCATTCTAATGGAGAGCAAATATATGTACTTCAAAATTCGCAATTTTCATGGTTTTTGACCCACGATTTTTGTCATTTTTGTTCTTTTTGACCAAATGCCAATTAATTAAACATTTGCGATTTTCATAGGATACCCACGATTTTAAAACTAAATTAATACCAGGCTATAAGCCTATAACCCATGATTTGTGTTAATATTCATTCATTTTGATCCAATGATAATTAAGTATCATTTCTTCAAAGAAAAAAAAGAAGGTCATTTTCATGGGTTATATAACCAATGAGTTTTCTCAATTTTTGGCCTTTGACCAATTGACAAATAAATATGCATAAATTAAATTTCACGATTTTAATGGGCTATAACTCATAATTTTCATTAAATTTTCGTTCGCCTTGACCCAATGACGAGTAAGTATTTACATTTCGAAATTCATAATTTTCATTATTTATAACCCTTGATTATTTGTCCAATTTTGTTATTTTCAATCCAATGACAATTGACTAAGCATATTTCAAAATCTGCTTTGTATGGGCTACAACCTATGACATTTGTTCATTTTCATTCATTTCGACGTGATTGAAATTAATTATGCACACCAAAAAATTTGCAATTTTCGTGAGTAATAACCCATGATTTTAGTTTATTTACGTTAGTTTCAACATAATGGAAATTAAAATGTCTATCGTTATATGTTGCTATTTTCATTGGCTATAACGCATGTTTTTTGTACGTTTCCATTATTCGATCTAAGTATGAGTACTTCAAAATTCGT
The DNA here is from genome assembly GCF_001876935.1 of Asparagus officinalis. Classification (NCBI taxonomy): domain Eukaryota; kingdom Viridiplantae; phylum Streptophyta; class Magnoliopsida; order Asparagales; family Asparagaceae; genus Asparagus; species Asparagus officinalis. The sequence goes on along the minus strand of NC_033794.1, from coordinate 2,676,803 downwards.
TATTTTCATATGCTAGTCCATGATTTTTATCCATTCTTGTTCATTGTGGTCCAATAGGAATTAATTGTGCGAACGTCAAATTTCACGATTTTCTTGAGTTATGACCCACGATTTTTGTCCATTGTCATTTGTTTGACCCAATGCCAAATAATTATGACTAAAGATTATGATTTTCATGGGTTATTAATCACAATTTTGGCATTTTTTGTCCATTTCATCCTAATGGAGTAGAAGATATGTATTTTAAAGTTCGCGATTGTCATGGGTCATAACCCATGGTTTTCATCATTTTTTCCTTTTCAACCCAATGCTATTGAATTATGCATACTTCAACATTAGCGATTTTCGTTGGGCTATTTACCTTTATTTTTAAAATTTGTGAATTTTATAGGTGCAACATATGATTTTTGTTAATTTTCTTTCGTTTAGACCCAACGACAACTAAGTTCTATTTCTTTGAAAATTGTGATTTTCATGCGCTATATAGCTAATGATTTTTGTTCATTTATGGTTTTGACATGTTGACAAATAAGTATGCGTGCCTTAAATTTCACTATTTTCATGGGCTATAACCTACAATATTTATTAATTTTCGTTCGTATTTGCCGAATGACAAATAAGTATTTGTACTTCGAATTTCATGATTTTCATTAGTTATAACCCACATTATTTGTCAAGATTTGTTCTTTATGACCCTACGTCAATTAACCAAGCATATCGAAATTCGCAAGTTCATGGGCTACAACCCACGATATTTGCTTATTTTCATTTGTTTCAACCCAATGACGATTAATCATGTGTACCAAAATAACTGATTTATAACCTACAATTTTAGTCTATTTTCATTAGTTTCGACTCAGTGACAAAAGTTGTTGGCTATAATGCATGATTTTTAAAATTTGTGAATTGCATTGGCTATAATCCATGATTTTAGTTGATGTTCATTTGTTTCGACCTAGTAAAAATTAAGTTATTTCTTCTAAAATGGCGATTTCATGGACTATAAAATTAACGATTTTTTTCACTGTTTGATCATTGACCCAGTGACAAATAAGTATGTGTATTTTAAATTTCATGATTTTCATGGGCTACAACTCACAATTTTTATTATTGTTATTTGTCTTATTCGAATGTCAAATAGGTATTTGTACTTCCAAATTCATGATTTTGTTTAGTTATAACCCACTTGTTTTGTCCAAAATTTGTCTTTTTGATGCAATAATGACAATTGTCTAGGCATATTCCACAATGTGCTATTTCATGGGCTATAACGCACAATTTTCTTTCTCATGTTCGTTCGTTTTGACCAATTACAATTAATCATGCCGTGATCTTCGTGAGTCACGATTTTAGTCTATGTTCATTAGTACCCAATAGCAATTAAATTTTCTTTCATGAAAAGTCGTGATTTTCGTGGGCTATAACACGATTTGTTTTTGTAAAATTTCGTCAATTGACCCAATGACAAATAAGTATGGTTCGAACTTCATTATTTTCTTGAGCTAGTTCATGATTTTTGTTAATATCGATTAAAGAGCAACTAATTGTGCTAACTTTAATATTCGCGATTTTCATGAGCTATATATAACCCACTTTTTTTCCCATTATTATTCGTTTGACCCGTGGCAAGTAATTATGCCTTCTTCAAAATTTGTGATTATCATGCATTGTAAGTATATGTAATCAAAGATAAAGGTGCATTTGACTACAGTT
>NC_033794.1:2651578-2675080 GCF_001876935.1 Asparagus officinalis | reverse complement strand
TGTATGACAAACTGAATGGCTACATCAGACCCGTGAGGATGTAGAAGAATGAAACAAAGGAACCAAAAGGTAAAATGACAATGATAAGTTCTAGTGCTTGACTTCACCAGAAGACAAGTTGCAACATAAAATGAGTATATGCTCGTATGAAATCTTTGAATCAAGACTGGGGTGTTCTATGTATCCTTTACCATGAGCATCCACTAAATTCATGCTTCCTTGAGAATGCGCAGACAACTTTCGTCTTTGTGACTAGATTACATGCTGCATAACTGCTGGCTCCCTCTCCTGTCCTCTCTTTCCGTCTTAATATCACATATTACACCCATAAAGAAAATGATATCATATGGAGAAAACTGTTCAACAGTACTCCAGAGTCTAGTTCACTGACTGTTTGACCAGTAAACACCATATTTATCCTAAATGTTTGGGCTCGACTGCTAATGATTTGTTTCTATCTCTTATGTTATTTAATCTTTATTTTACTGCTGGTTCCTTCACTCTTTGCTCCTCTTGTATTTACATTTTGTGTTAACTTCTGTGTTTTGATCAGCGCATTTAATTTTTGCGGTCCGCATAGTTATATTAAAGATCTTCTGAAGTTTTGTTCTTAACATGTATGCTAATAAATCTACGTTACAAGATGAGTTTTTCTAACAATGTTCCTCTTTTTTATTACTGTAATAGGTGGCACTGAAGGTTTATTTGCTCAGAAAAGTTTGGAAATTACAGATGAACTTCTCTCTACTTATAAAAACCAAGGTCCTTTCCATTATATCATTGTTATCCTATCAATCTTTATGTTTTACCAATAATCTGATGGAAATGTTTTTCCCCTGATGAAGGTGGTTTTGATTTACTTGGCCGGACGGTTGATCAAATCAGAACAACTGAACAAGTGAATGCTACGAGAGCTGCTTGCATAGCTCTGAAGTTGGATGGTCTTGTCATTATAGGAGGTAACTGATTTGTTCCCAAATTGTCCACGTGTCTTTAGAATCCTGGTGTTATATTTTCTTCCTTTGTTTGTTCCTCAGGAGTCACTTCCAATTCAGATGCTGCTCAGCTAGCAGAGAGCTTTGCTGAGACTAAGTGTTCAACAAAGGTACTTGCATCACATCACATAAATACTGCAATAAGTAATTTCTTCCCAAGAAAGGAAAATCTAGTCCTATACCTGCCTTCAGATTTTGATGGCTCCAACTTCTGTGTCTTGTGATGAGCTGGTGTTGATTATCTGGTCGGATCGATATTTCTTAATTTGCATTACAATGAACAGTGTCAAATGAATTAATCAGCACCTTGTCATATCTGCTAAAATTTGTATAATGTTCTCTTATAATTCTTTTTCCTCACATTTTTTAAACTAAATTGTGTATGAAATTATACACAGAGTTGCACGTGAAATAGCTAAACATAAAATACTAATCCTTTCGTCATTAATTTAAATATTAAACTGTACATTTACTCGTTCATTCGTTCTTAATTTAAACATTAAACTCTGGATCTAATGAATTGAAAGTATGGTTGCTCTCATGTCCATTTCTTCAAAAAAGTTGGTTATGCTAACTTTCCTATGTCCAAACACTTATTAAGGTATTCAGCATTTCTATTAATTAAAATATAAACAGTCTAGCTTATTGTGCAAGATAAACCATGTATTACCTAATTGTTTCTTATCAAAATGGTCCTGAATTCCAGCAAACTTTTTATATGCTATCGATCATCTTTAATTGCGAAATTCTCCTGGTGCCTTCAACCATCTATAAGAAATTATGGTATCAAATTCTAACACCAGTTATAAGTTCTGTGTTGTTTCATTTTGAGCTTCCAAGCTTACTTGATTGGAAACAATTATTTATATTGTTTCATTTTTTGACCTTAAAAAAGGCTTCAGTCTTGTGAAATATGTTTTGAAATAAATCAATTTTAGTTTTCCTTGAATAATCAGATTAGCTGTATGTATTGAATTTATCACATACATAATATATGTCTTGAATTTTTACTGTCAGGTGCTGTCAAAATATCGATTTTTATCATCCGTGCATAGTCATTTTCATAAAGTAAAAATATTTATTTTGTTCAGAGATATTTATACTTCTGTTTCATTTAATGAATTGACAGAGATGTGTCAGTTATAATCTGGTTCATGTTAATAACTGAAAGAGTTATGTTAACAGGTGGTAGGTGTTCCTGTTACCTTGTATGGGGATCTCAAGAATCAGTTTGTTGAAATGAATGTTGGTTTTGATACGATATGCCGGGTATGATTCTACTGATATCGTCATGTATCTTAACTTTGATATGGTAAATTTGTTTTTACAAACTACTTTCTTGCTTATTCAAAGTAGTTTCTTCTACCATTTATTCTTTAGGGTCAATTTCTGGCCACAGTGACTGGAAACTTATTCTAATTGTTTAAAAAACTTAAACATTTTCTTTCCCATGGAATTGTGCCATATCTTTTTGCCATCAGTTTCAGAATTCTGGGCATGTGGAATGTCTTAATTTGGTTTAAATTTTTTGTTCGTATACACTTTACAATAGCAACAGTTGTCAACAATTGAAATTTTTATTTCTCGTTATTTTCCTTAAAAGAGTCAGAAATGGAGTTAAACTTGATATTTTTATGCTTTTCTGATCAGCAAGTTCATTTTCCCTTGCAGGTTAATTCACAGATTATAAGCAATATCTGCACGGATGCACTCTCTGCAGAGAAGGTAATTTATATACTTGTTTAGTGTTGGTAAGTTATAGACTATTTATGAACATGGTTAGATGACATTGATTATCATTTTGCAAGACTGCATGATCAATACATGTTGGTAAACAGTCACAACATCAATGTTATATACCGGTTGCTTATGTGTCCTAAAATTTCAAACACCAATCCCCCACCCTTTACTAGACATCAGGATGATTTAGCAGATGTTCTAGATTTTGGTATTAGTTATTCGCTGCCTGTGATTACTGTAACTACACCTGATTATTGCATTTCCTGCTTACTAAATTATGTCATCTCAATTGCAGTATTATTACTTTGTTCGCCTGATGAGTCGCAAGGCCTCTCATGTAGCTTTGGAATGTGCACTCCAGTCACACCCAAATTTGGTAAGGATTCTGTTCTAGCCATAGTTTAGTGTCACAATTGATAATCATCTATGTTTACTCTGATGACACCTTTTTCATGAGAGTTCCTTGTACATAATTTTATATTCAGGTCATCCTTGGAGAAGAGGTTTCCTTGTCAAAACTTACCATTTTTGACATTACTAAACAGATCTGTGATGCAGTTCAAGCAAGAGCTGAACAAGGTTGGGGTGTGCTGGATTATAGTTTCTAGTTAATAATTCTGTCATTATTTTATACCTTGTGTCTGTGGTGTAGATAAATACCATGGGGTTGTTATCATCCCCGAGGGGCTTATAGAAAGTATTCCAGAAGTATATGCACTGTTGCAGGTATCTTCCTAGTTATGTAATAATCTGAAGCTTCATTATTTTAGCAGTATCCTTGATGATTACTGGACAGCATAGTTCAGAAACCTGCTACAAACTGATTTAACTCTAATTGCCAATATTTCAATATCTTAGGAAATTCACGGTCTCCAGCGCCAAGGTGTTTCAGTTGAGAATATTTCTTCTCAACTTTCACCTTGGGCATCTGCCTTGTTTGAATTTTTGCCACCATCCATCAGGAAACAGGTTTCCCTTTCGTGGTTTTGATCAGATAGTTTTGATTTCATGTACTGCTACTTTAGCTGCAACCATGTGAAACCTGTCTTGTAACATATTTTTCCTGCCATTCAGCTGTTGTTGCTTCCAGAATCAGATGACTCTGCACAATTATCTCAGGTACATTTGCTTTGGAATCTATGAAGTATTTCGTTCTTTTCCTTTCCTTTTATTTTTCTTTGAACTCTTGTTTGATGTTCATATATTTAGATTGAGACAGAAAAACTTCTAGCTCATTTAGTGGAAGCGGAAATGAACAAGAGGACAGTAAGTGCAATTCCTTTCATGTTTCTTTCTTTTCTGAAATCATGAGGATTTGCAAAATACCAATATCTGATATCCTAGAATATGGCTATCAAGATTTATTAAGGTAACTGTAGATGGTCAAAGAATTAACTGTCCCATATATTACCTTTATAACTGTACCTGCATGTGTGTTTATGGTTGATTGGATCCCTGAGAGCTCGTATTTCAATTTTCATAATTTTTCCTTATTTCCCGCCTTGAATTAACTGTTTTGCTACCTTTCCAGAAAGAGGGAACGTACAAAGGAAAGAAATTCAATGCCATATGTCACTTCTTTGGCTATCAAGCTCGAGGAGCTTTACCATCAAAATTTGACTGTGACTATGCTTATGTAAGTGCCAATAATGGTTTCTACTCCAGGTTTCCTAGGTAAACCAGTTATGTCATTAACTCGTAAGATTCATGTGCTCAGGTCCTGGGACACATATGCTATCATATATTGGCTGCTGGTTTGAATGGCTACATGGCTACTGTCACAAACTTGAAACAGCCGGCCAATAAGTGGCGATGTGGTGCTGCTCCAATTACAGTTGGGTCTCTGTTGTTAATTATAAACTCTGAATTAGTATTTTATTCTGGACAGTCCATCATTATGTGGATGAATGAATAATAATTCAATCTATGTAACTTTTTTCTAAAGTAGTCATCTGTATGTTTTTATGGCAGGCAATGATGACTGTGAAGCAATACATTGGAGCCACTCCAATTGGAAAACCTGCTCTCCACCCCGCCACGATTGATTTGAAAGGAAAAGCATACCAGTATGTTTATCTTAGTATCACTCTGTTATTTGTGCAATCACTTTTTCTCTATCCTATTGTCCTCTCTCTATATATATGCGTTTTTTTTTTTCCTTTCTAACAATAGGAACACATTGTTGTTGAAGCATCTTTCTTCTGCAAATGTATTTTCTTCACCATACAAGATTTGTTCAAAACCAATATTATAAGTTATGCTGATGTTTATATAGGAAGAAAAAGAAATTGATAAGTATCTTAGACTCTACACAGTTTGTCTCCTACCACCAAACCCTTCTCACCCTGCCTCCAGAATTCTGCAAGAGCTAATAATTTATCTTCCTTTTGTATTTTAGGTTGTTTAGAGAGAAAGCGTCAAGTTTTCTCTTGGATGACATATACAGAAACCCGGGACCAATGCAATTTGAAGGACCAGGTGCTGATGTGAAACCATTTACATTGTGTGTGGAAGACCAAGATTACATGGGTCGGATCAAGAAGCTTCAGGAATATCTAGAGAAGGTTTGTTCATATTACCCTCTATGATTTAATTTTTCTTTTATTTTCGTAGTCAGCCAATATGTTTACTCAACAGCTATTTCTGCTAATAAACATGCTTGTGATTATTTTTATCGCATTCTTCAATCTATGATGCCAAGTCCTAGCGGTTTGTTTCCCGGAATAACTTCAGCATGGAGATACACGATGGCATTACAATTGTTTATATAAATCCATCAGTTTTTTTGACATGCAATAAATATTTGGGACCTACTCATCTCCCGCATTTACTTTGTTTCTGATGCCACTTGGTGGGTATTGCAATATTCGTTCTCCAACCACCAATCAAATTGGTATCTGTCAAATGTATTTTATCCGTATCCACTAAAAAGCTATTAATTAATTATAACCATCATTTAAACACCTTTTCGTTTACACCTAAGGATAAAGCTGTCCATTATCTTTCTACTTCTAACTCATACAAATGGAACATTCTTGGACATGCAGGTGAAAAGCATCGTGAAACCTGGTTGCTCACAAGAAGTTCTTAAAGCTGCTCTGAGTTCTATGGCCTCTGTCACCGAAGTTCTTAGCGTAATGTCTGCTCCCTCATTCAACGGCCAGATACCGCTCTAAATATTGTCGAAACCTTGTTCATTTGTTATTCCCTCCTTCGAATGAACCACCTATTTGAGCTCTCGTACCTTGACGACGGGCATCCAACAGTTTTGGTGGTGGCGAGTGATTTTATTTTTCCATTGATGTATTTTGAAGTATATGAAATAAGGATGCAAGGATGCATGTATTTTAGCTCTCACAGCATTACTATACTATGTGCGGCCAGAATCTCGTTTGTTGTGAACAAAAGTAAGTAGAGAGAACTTCAGTTTCTATATTATTTGGCTTGGCCGTTGACTTTCTGATGTGAAAGTAAGCTAATGTGCGGTAAATCCTGTGAATCTTTGAAATGTGTTGAGCTTTATTTTGGGTTCGGAAACTTCCACGGCATCCTTGCAGCTAATGTGTAGTGCAATAGCTTGTAAAATTCTGCTTCATATCAGTAGGTCGCTTGAAAGCTACAGTTTAGATCAAAAGAACGGTTTTTTGGAAATAATTTTCTTTATTTATTACTCATGCATGTACGTACGGTTTGATGGAAAACTGCCAGTTTTCCAAGTATTATGATGTTTCACAAAGAAAAATTCTTTAAGGACCTAAAATATGGGACCAATAAAGGGGACAAGTGAGGTGTTCCCCTCCTATTGGATAATGAGTTGGCCATTATTAATGATGGTCAACTCATCATCCAATAGGAGGGGGACACCTCACTTGTCCCCTGTATTGGTCCCATATTTTGGGTCCTTGTAGCAAAGCTCCAGAGGATAAACAAGAACACTAAAAGAAAATCATTTTTAAAGGGTATGAGCATAACATTAGTCTTCATCAGAAACTAACCAAAACACAATCTTGATGTGATGAATAATTTTCTAACAAAATATACTGTCAAACCAAAATTGAGTTACATTATCAAAATTTTCTAAGGAAATATATTGAAAAATAAATTTCCTGAAGTTAAAATTCACGAATTCATGAACTATACCCCACGATTTTGTGCTATTTTTAGTCATCTCAATCCATGGATAATTATTTTGTAGAGTCCAAAATTAACAATTTCATGAGCAATAGCCTACAATTATTTGCCATTTCTAGTCATTTCGACCCATCTATGAATAGTTGTGCAAAGTCCAAATTCACGATTTCATGAGCTATAACTCATGATTTTCTATCATTTTTAGTCATTTTTCTCATTGATAAATAATTTTGTGGAGGCTAAAATTTACATTTTCATAGTTATAATTCAAGATTTTTATTCCCTTTAATTCATATGAATCCATTGACAATAATTTTACGGTGGTAAAAATTTATGATTACATCAGCTATAATCTATAATATTTTTTTATTTTTAGTCATTTTGGCCAATTGGCAAAGAATTTCATAGTGATCAGATTTTAAAATTTTATGAGCTACAATACATAAATTTTTAGCAATTTTTAGTCATTTCGACCTATTGGCAAACAATTTTGTTGTTGCCATAATTCATGATTTCATGAGCTATAACCTATGAATTTTAGCCACTTTTTGCCATTTATACCCATTGGCGAATAATTTGATGATGGCCAATATTTATGATTTCGTAAGTTATAACCCATTATTTTTTACTAATTTTGTCATTTTGACCTATTGGCAAAAAAATTTACGGTGGCCAAATTTTACGATTTCATGAGCTATGACTCACAATATTTGGCAATTTTTAGTCATTTTAATCTATTGCCAAATGATTTCTATGTTGCCAAAATTCATAATTTCATGAGCTATAACTTATTGTTTTTAGTTTTTTTTATTTTGACCCATTAACAAATAATTTAGTAGTGGCCAATTTTAACGATTTTATGAGCTGTAACCTACCATTTTAGCCCTTTTTTAATTATTTTGATTCATTGTAAAATAGTTTGTTAGAGCCAAGAATTAATGATACATGATATACAACCCATGATTTTTTTGTCATTTTTAGTTCTTTCGACCCATTGGCCAATTATGTCATGGTGGCCATAATGCACGATTTCCTGAGCTACAACATATGATTTTTGGACCATGTTTAGTCATTTTAGGTCTTTGACAAAGACGTCCTCGGTGACCAAATTTTATGATTTCATGAGCTATAACCCATGATATTTGGCAAAATTTTGGTCATTTCGACTAATTGGCAAATAAATTCATGGTTGTCCAAATTCACAATTTTGTGAGCTACAACCCATCATTTTTGGCTATATTTAGCCATTTTAACTCATTGATAAATAATTTTATAAAGTTCAAAATTAACGATTTCATGATATATAACCCATAATTTTTTGGCCATTTTTAGTCATTTCACGAAAGCAAAATTCACAAAATCCTAAGCTATAACCTGTGATTTTTGGTAATTTTTAGTCATTTCAATCTATTAACTTAGCGTTGGCCAAAATTTATGATTTCGTAAGCTATGACCTATGATTTTTGTTCAGTTTTGTTCATTTAAACCCAAAGGAAAAGATTTCGTGGAGTCCAAAATTCACAATTTTAAGAGCTACAACTTGAAATTCCATGAGCTACAACCCATGACATTTAAGCCAATTTTAATCATTCAACCCGTTAGCAAATAATTTCACAGGGTTCAAAATTCATAAATTCATGAGCTATAACCCATGATTAATTGCCATTTCTAGTTTATTGTCCCATCGAAAATAGTTGTACGGGGTACAAATTTATAATTTCATGAGCTGTGGACCCATGATTTTTTTGCTATTTTTAGTCATTTCTATCCATTTGGAAATAAGTTTGTAGAGGTTAAAATTTATGTTTTAATAAGCTATAATTCATTATGTTTGTTCATTTTTCTCATTTCAACCCATTGGCAAATAATTTCATAGTGATAAAGATTCACAATTATGTAAGCTATATAACCTATGATTTTTTGTCATTTTTATTTGTTTCAATCCAATGACAAATAATTTTGTGATGGTAAAAATTCATAATTTTGTTAGCTATAACCCACTATGGTTTGCTACTTTTAGTCATTTCGACCGTTGGTAAAAGATTCATGATAATAAAAGTTCATGATTTCATGAGCTATAACCCAAGATTGGCGACAATTTTTACTCTTTTTGGACCCATTGATAAATAATTTCATTGTTGTCAAAATTCATAATTTTGTGAGCAATAATTCATGATTTTTGGCCATTTTGAGTCATTTTTACTTGGCAAATAATATTGAGCTATAACACATGATTTTTTTACAAATTTTAATCATTATAACCCATTGCTAAGAAATTTTGCAGTGGTCGAATTTCAAGATATTAGGATTTAGGACCTATGACGCGTGAGTTTTGGCAATGTTTAGTCCTTTGGACATAATAGCAAATATTATCGCTATTGCCAAAATTCAGAATTTTGTGAGTTATGACCCATCATTTTTGGCTATTTTTAGTCGTTTTGACCCATTGTAAAATAATTTCATAGAATACAAAACTAATAATTTCATAATGTATATCCCACAAATTTTTAACCATTTTAGTTGTTTTGACACATTAAAAATATTTGCGCGGAGTATAAAATCACGATTTCATGAGCTATAACCCATAATTTTTTTCTATTTTTAATCATATCTATGCATTTGCAAATAATTTTATGGAGACTAAAATTCATATTTTCATGAGCTATAATTCATAATTTTTATTCATTTTTTTCATTTCGACCCAATGGAAAACAATTTCGTGGTGGAAAAAACTCACGATTTTGTTGGCTATAACCTATAGTTTTTTGTCATTTTTAGTTATTTCGACCCATTAGCAAAGAATTTCGTGGTGGCCAAATTTCATGAGTTGTAACACAACTTTTGGTAATATTTAGCCATTTTGACCTATTAGCAAATAATTTTGTGTTGCCAAAATTTACAATTTCGTGAGCTACGATCCATAATTTTTTGGCTATTTTGAGTCATTTCCACTTATTGGCAAATAATTTTATGATTGCTAAGATTAACAATTTTTTGAGATATAACCCATATTTTTTTTTACAAAATTTAGTTGCTTCGTTCCATTAGTAAAGAATTTCACAGTGGCCAGACTTCAAGATATTATGAGCTATAATTCACGATTATTGGCAATTTTTAGTCCTTTCAACATATTGGCAATATAATTTCATGGTTGCCAAAATTCAAGATTTTGTGAGCTACAGCCCATCATTTTTTATTATTTTTAGTCGTTTCGACTAATTGGCAAATGATGTTATAGATGTCAAATTTTATGACTTTATGAGCTATAATTCATGATTTTTTTACCGTTATTAGTCGTTTTGACCCATCGGCAAATAAATTCGTGGAGCCCAAAATTAACGATTTCATGAGCTATAGCCTACGATTATTTCCATTTTTACTCATTTAGGACCATTGGTGAATAGTTGTGTGGAGTCCAAATTTACGATTTTATGAGCTTTAACCCATGATTTTTTGCTATTTTTAGTCATCTCTATCCATTGACAAATAATTTTACGAATGCCCAAATTCATATTTTCATGAGCTAGAATTCATTATTTTTATTCAATGTTATTCATTTTGACCCATTGGCAAATAATTTCACATAGAAAAAAATTCACGATTTCGTGAGCTAATTCATGAACTTTTACTACTTTAGTCATTTTGACCCATTGGTAAAAAAAATTATGGTAGCTAAATTTTACAATTTCAAGAGCTATAACCTATGATTTTTATCAGTTTTTAATCATTTTTAACATTAGCAATTAATTTCATTGCTGCCAAAATTCATAAGTTTGTGATTTATAATGCATGATTTTTGGCCAATTTTAGTCATTTAAGCCCATCAACAAATAATTTTATGGTTGTTAAAATTCATGATTTCTTTTTGTGATGGCCAAAATTTATGATTTCATGAGTTATAACGCATAATTTTTAACTAATTTTTGTCATCTCAACCCATTGGCCAAAAATTTCACGATGACTAAAACTCACAATTTTATGAGCTACTACCCAAAATTTTTATCCATTTTTGATCTCTTTAACCCAAGAAAAAAGTTTCGTGTGGTCCAAAATTAAATATTTCATGGACTACAACCCCCTATTTCGTAAGCTATAACACATGACTTTCAGCTATTTATAGTCATTTCGACCATTGGTATATAATTTTGCAGAGGCCAAAATTCATGAATTCTTGAGCTATAACTCACAATTATTTACCATATTTAGTTGTTTCAACCCATTGATGAGTAGTGTGTGAAGTATAAATTTATAATTTCATGAGCCATAACCCACATTTTTTGCTATTTTTAGTTATTTCTACCCATTAGCAAATAATTTTGCAATGGCCAAAATTCACATTTTCATGAGCTATAATTCATGATTTTTATTTTGACCCATTGGTAAATAATTTTCCTGTAGTGAAAAATTCATGATTTCATGAGCTAAAACCGATGGTTTTTGGCCATTTTATTTGTTTCAACCCATTGGCAAACAATTTCACAATGGTAAAAAATTATGATTTCGTAAGCTATAACCCACATTTTTTTGCGATTTTTAGTTGTTTCAACACATTGGCAAGGAATTTCATGATGATCAAATTTCACGATTTCATGAAATATAACCCACGATTTTTTATAACTTTTAGTTATTTCGACCAATTAGCAAAATAATTTTATTGTTGCCAAAATTCTCGATTTCATAAGCTATAACTCATAAGTTTTTTCCATTTTTATTTGTTTTGAGCGATTGGCAAATAATTTCAAATTGGTTAAAGTTCATGATTTTGTGAGCTATATCGTGTGATTTTTCAATTTTAGTTATTTTGACCCGTTGGTAAAGAATTTCGCATTGGCTAAATTTCACAATTACATGAGTAACAACTCATGATTTTTCGCAATTTTTAGCCCTTTCGAACCATTGGCAAATAAATTTGAGGTTTCCAAAATTCAAAAGTTCGTGAGCTATAGCGCTCCATATTGGATATTTTTTGTCATTTCAACTCGTTATAAAAAAAATTCTTAGTGTTTAAAAGAAATAATTTTATGATTTATAACTCATAATTTTTTACCATTTTAGTTGTTTGGATCCATTGACAAATAATTTTACGGTGGTCAAAATTCACAATTACGTGAGCTATGGCCATTGATTTTTGACCATTTTCGATTGTTTCAACAAATTGGATAAATAATTTTATGCTTTTCAAAATTCATGATTTTGAGCTGTAACTCAAAATATTTTGTTATTTTCAGTCATTTTGACCAATTGGCAAATACTTTTATGGTAACTGGAATTTCCATTTTCAACAGCTATGACTCACAATTTTTGGTCATTTTTATTCATTTAAACCAATAGGCAAATGATTCCATGGAGACCAAAATTCACGATTTAGTCAGCTACAATCCATGATTTTTTTTTTCCATTTTAAGTCATTTTGACTCGTTAGCAAATAATTTCACAATGGCTGAAATTCATGCTTTCTTGAGCTATAAAGCATGGTTTTTTTACCATTATTAGTCGTTTCAACCCATTGGCAAAGAATTTCGTGGTGGTCAAATTTCATAATTTCCTGAGCTATAACCCATGACTTTTGGTAATTTTTAGTCATTTCGACCAATTGGCAAATAATTTTATTGTGTCACGGTTCAAGATTTTATGAGCTATAACCCATGATTTTTGACCATTTATACCCATTTCAACCCATTGATAAAGAATTTCCTAGTGGCCAAATTTCACGATTTCATGAACTAAAACCCGTGATTTGTGGTAACTTTTAGTCGTTTGGACATATTGGTAAATAATGTTGTGGTTGCCTCGTGGTCTTGCGAGCTATTATAACCCACCATTTTGCCTATTTTTAGTCTTTTCGACTCATTAACAAATAAATTTGCACAGTTCAAATTTAATGGTTTCATGCTCTGGATTCTTTTTCATTTTTAGTCATTTCAACTCATTTCAAATAATTTTGCAGTGGTCAAATTTCACAATTTTATGAGTTACAACCATGATTTTTTATTGTGTTTTGTCATTTCAACTAATTAGATTAATGATTTTGTTTTTTAAAATTTAGGATTTCATGAGCTATAACCCATAATTTTTAGACTTTTTTAGTTGTCTTAACCAATTGACAAATAATTTTGCGATTGCTAGAATTCATGTTTTCAAGAGCTATAATTCACGTTTTTTAGTCATTGTTATTTGTTTAGACTCATTGGCTAGTAATTCCATAGAGACCAAAATTCACGATTTAGTGAGCTACAACCCACGATTTTTTACTATTTTAAGTTGTTTTGACCGATTAACAATAATATTATGGTGACCAAAATTCATGATTTCATGAGTTATAACCCATAATTTTTTATCATTTTTAGTCATTTCGACCCATTGGTTAAGAATTTCGCAGTGGATAAATTTTATGATTTCATGAGCTATAACCCATGACGTTTGGCAATTTTTAGTTGTTTTGAACTATTAGCAAATAATTTTATTGTTGCTAAAACTTATAATTTCGTTAGCTATAACTTATGATTTTTTGCTATTTTTAGTCATTTAGCAACAATAAAATTATTTGCTAATAGTTCAAAACAACTAAAAATTGCCAAACGTCATGGGCTTAACTGCTACATTTTTTTGAATTTTGAATTGCTATAGTATCCCGCGTCTGGTACAATGCCCTCGTGTGCTACAGTAATATTTTTTCAAAACCGTAGCATTCAGTTTCATGATGGCTACGGTAATAATGCTACAGTAAATATACTGTAGCATGAATATTGAATATTGGTTCTTCCGTTTGTATAGAGGAATAGATTTGACTTTGCCGTTAACGTTTTCTGATGTGAAAGTAAGCTAATGTATAATGCAATAGCTTGTAAAAATTCTTCTTCATATCGGTAGGTCGCATGAAAGCTACAGTTTAGCGGCAAATGTTCAAGGCTCTCTTAAATAACAGATCAAAAGAACGGTTTGATTTATTATTCACGCATGTACGTACGTACCGTCTGATGAAAAACCCACTGTTCGCCAAATATTATAATGTTGGCAATTTTCTTGTTCATGCTTAGGCGTAAATTAATGAATTAATTATTTTACTTCTAGTTCATATAATTTCACTTGTGGGAACGGAATAAAAGGCTGGATAAGTTCCAATTTATTCCTAACACGGCATCAGGCATCTTTCAATTGATCATAGTATTATTAAAGGAGAATAAAATGATGAAAAGACAAAATGTAGAAAAAGAAACGCATAACAGAGGATATACAAGAAACGCTAAAAGAAAATCATTTTTTTAAAGGGTAAAAGCATAACATCAGTCTTCATCAGAAACTAAACCAAAACACAACGATTTTATGAAGATACGAACCGAGGAGATATTTAAAATAAAATAAAATAAAATAAAATTCTTGATGTGACAGAATAATTTTCTAACGAAATATACTGCCAACCGAAAGTGATTTGCATAATCAAAATTGAGCATGACCCAAATGACAAAAAAAAAAAAAAGGATTGCAGGTTCGAAAATGACAGTATAATTGCTCAGCCATTTGATCCAGCGATTTGATTGACCAAATAAATAAAAAATAAATCATTAAAAAAAACACCTATCAACTCTCCTAGGAAAGCCACAACTCCAGAAAACAGATATGGAAGGCAAAGCAGTGTTCTTTCTTCTTCAGACCAACGGGGACGCCATCACCATCAAAATCAATATATTTTTCATGAATAATGCACCAATAACGAAAGCTGAACAAGTAAGAATATAAATCCATCAACACTTCCTTCTTCAACCCCACAACTATTTTGACAGGGAATGCAAGTATAAGTTCATTGAAATCACCGAACAATTACGTACTATGGACTGCGAATCATGCTTGCAGTGATTTCAAGACCCCAACTCCAAGACTAACACGGATGGCCATCGATGCTACAACATCTTACCGCTGGTATTTGACATAAGGGAAGAAGCAGCAGAAGCAGCTGTAGGTACAATACCAGTCAAAACTCCAGGTTTTGAGAGATGCAACAGCCTGTGGGGAGGAAGAAAATTATGGGGAGGAAGAAAATTATCTCAAGATGCCAATCTTACAGCTCAAATTAAAGTGTGGATAAGAGAACTATACTCACGGAGCCAAATATTCACAAAATGATGAAATGGCAGACACAACTTCATTGTAATTGTCAGAAGCAGCCGGGGCTGTGATTTCTACCATTTGTAATCCAGGAGTCACAAGAACAGGTTCTTCAGTGGCATGAAGCTTTGGCATTTTATTAGTAGAAGTCACCGTAACGGTGATTTGGGCCCCTCGATTGAACCGAAAGGCAAAACCCACCTTTAGAAGTTCGTGGTCTAATTTATACCCGAGGGTATAGAATAAGCGCAATGCAGAATTGCTTACTTTGCTTTCCACTACAGTTCGAACCAAAACTGAGATTTGCTCAGCACCAGCACCTCTCATGGCACCTCCAATATGTCGAACAGTCCTAGCAGATGTTGAACTCCATATTATGATCATGTGATTAAAGGAATGAAATAAAAAGAAATAGAGATGTTGTTAAGTGAAGGCTTTACCAAGATGGTGTAGGCTGTGCTAAATCACACAAGAGACGGACCTCAGAGGCCACTACACCTAGAAGATGGAAAGGAGTTCATACAAGAATTAATAAGGTTATAAAAATCTGATGATATGAGTCACTAGTAGCTGCAATAAACTCACCAAGGTTAGGCCCACTTTTTAGGCATAGCTCATGAACTCTGACACGTTCTTTTGGAACACCGCAGAGGCCCTGAAGAAGAGTTTCCAGGGCATCAACATGCTGATGAAGAAATGCAGCGATGTCAAGCAATTTGGAATCGGGGTTTTATATATAACATTTTAGTGACATATAAACAGAAATGACAAAAGGGCAGAATTTCAGGACAGTCTGGCATGCTCTGACTTAACTAGTTTTACTTAGTAATATGTATTAAGAAAGGGTTTGTTTATCTTGGTTACATGCCAGCTTTTACAGTTGAATTAATTATCTGATTTTGAGCCATCACAGTGCATAAGATATTAGCAGCCCTTGACCACAATAAAACACAAAGATTTAAGTAATATTCATACACATGTAGTGGCATTCCTAATTGTATATGTTTTCTTCATGGGTACCTTATAGTTGAAAATTAAGGCTTCATTTGACAGGTGCTGACTTTAAATTGGAAAAATCAACCTTATTCCGCGTTGAAGATGAATAATCATGTAAAGATGATTAATGCCAAGGTCAAAAAAATTCGAATGATAGAAGGTAATGTGCGCGTGACGTACAATAAACCCGATACCTGTGTCTCAATGATCCCTTGCACTACACACTCCATCTAGCGCTCGTGATACGGCGATGTTCCTTTGTTCTAAAAACTAAGACAGAAGGTAAACACAAGTTAAAATCCCTCTCAGCAGACAACAGTCAATATGCGATTGCTCATCACGAGTTATGTGATAATCAAATGTAGATATCAGTTAAACAAACAATACAATTCCAATTAAATGCTGCTTACACATCTCCAATTTCCTCAATAATTTCACTGACTTTATATATGCTTCATCATGGATTTGTAAAAAAACCCTAAATTTAATTCAAACGCAAACAAAACCGCAGGTGCGTTTCGTGAACTAACAGCACAGTTCACCGGAATTATTTTTTAAAAAAACAATGATTTCAGCCCAGAGGAGGTACCTTCAAGCTCACGATTCTGAGACAAAGAGCCAAAATTTCCACGATTCACTGCGGTTTCACGTCAAATTCTAGGGTTTTTAATTGGGGAAGTGGAGGTGGTCAGCGATTGGGCGTGCTCGGGATCGTCAGATGATCGGAGACGTGATAAGCGACCAAAGCGCCACCGGTTCGGCGTCGGCTGCAGAGAGGGAGAGAGGAGGAGGAGGAACTCTAGAGTTTTTGGGAAATTCTTTGAGGTTTCACTCAGAATAAAGTGTAAAAATTTTCTCAAAATTTCTAGGTTTTTTTGCACAAAACCTCCTTAAGTTTTATAAATTAGAGAGAAATTTTTTTTTTTGCCGTTTACTATGCTTTAACTCTTTAAGAGCATGTTTTGGCTAGTGGTCAAAGTGGCTCGCAAGCTACTTTAACATGTTTGACGAGTGACTTGTTTTGTATTATAAGTTAGCGAAAATAAGCTAGAGTATCATTTCATAGAATTTCAAGCCTAATTTGCCAACCATTCTACTATTGAAAGTTGTCTATAATCCACTAAATTTACCAAAAAATTTGACTAATAATCTATTTGTGGCTTATAAATTAAGTAGATTATAATCCAAAGTTGCTAAACACGCTCTAAATAGAAAATAGAAAGTAAAAAGTATATAATGGCTTCAATAAAAAGAAAGTATACATGCAACACGCACATCGGGTGTTTGTTTGCATATAAGTGGTTATGAAAGTAAAATGCAAGAAAATTAGCACATATGATTTAATGCAATTTTGACTTCCCCTAAAAAAATGGTGAAGTCACATGAAAGTGACAAAAATGATAACAAATTTTAACTAAATGATTTTAACTACATTTACTAATTATTCTAATTTTGCCACATCATCTTCACATTTCACTTTCAACGATAAATTCGTTTTATCAAACAAATATTGTATTCCCCTTGCATGCTGTCGTGAATGTGAAAGTTATTTACAAAAAAAAATATAACTTACATAATTTCAATTCACTTTCGAACAGCCAAACAAACAACCCCTAACTACATTAGATAATGACTTATAAGGGCATCTCCAACAGCTTCTCCAAAATTTTTTTCAAAATGTTTGAGCAAAAGTCATATTCTCTAACTAATTTTTACACCAACTCTAACAGCTTCCCCATTTTGAAGAATCCATTTTTTCCTCTAAAAATTTGGAGAATGCTGCAGATTTGGGGAAGCTTCCTCATTTTTTCTCCTCCATCCCTATTTTGGGGAATAAGATGGGGAATCTGTTAGGCCAAAAACCTAACTAAATTCTCCAAAAGTGAGAAATGAGGAAGCTGTTGGAGATGCTCTAATAAAACAGGAAATGATAGTTTCATCTCATTTAGAAAGTTTGGGAGGTTTTATTAGATTTATCCCAAAACTAGTGTACGAGCTTGCATGTGCAAGTATATGCCCAAGCAACCGCAAAAACGTAGTTTCGTAACTTCACATGTGAAATTGTTAGATGCGATTGTCCAACAGATAAATTCCATAAATTCCAGAGAACAATCGTCACAGTATTTACAAGATCCCATCAGAAATCACCGAGTACATCTACAAGTCCAGTGACCAAGTTTTTTTTTTTTTTCCAAGAAACTACACACGGAACAAAACCAGAAAGTCATCACGTCCGGCTCTAAAAAGAATCACATTTGATTCTATGGTGACATAAATTTACATATATTCTCTTTTACATTAAGAATCATATGTACATACCGATTGGGTTGTCGGACTCCAGTGTATGGGTATATATTTACAAACTTTTCACAGCAGCAGCAGTACAAAGATTCAAAGTGGTTTCAGGAAACTCTGTGGTGATGTCTCTGGTGAACAATAATGAATAAAGAAGACCTGCACAACCTCATGCTTCTATAAATAAACAAGACCCATGAAAATCAATTTGAGCAATATGTCATTGAGTTGAAATGAATGAAAATGAACAAAAATTGTGGGTAGCCTATGAAAATAAGGAATATTGAACGCATCATTAACTACCATTGGGTCGAAATGAACAAAAATCGTCGGTTACCGCTTATGAAAATCCCTTATTTTGAAGTGTGCATATTTAAATGTCATTGGTGGCAACACACAAAAAATATTAAAAAATAATCAAGAATTAAAGCTCGTGAAAATCGAGAATTTTAAAATACACATACTTTATCGTCACTAAGTCGAAACAGGCAATAGTGTACAAAAAAATGTGGATTATAATCCATGATATCGCCAACTTTTAACTTCTTGTACTTAATTCCTTTGCATTAAATAGAAAAAAAAATTGACCAATTCCTCGCCATTTGAATCTGTATCCAAAATATATGAATAATGGTTGGTCATACATCAACAGTTGTTTCAATCCTTACATTAATGAATTTGAGGCTAATTTTGATGATCAAGAGACCCAATCTTAGCTTTTTAGATATAATAAACATTTAATGAACTCTCTAATATCATATGAACTATTTTTTTTTATATTATTTGGTTTTATCATATCCATTTTGTATCTGCAAGTATATCCGTATTTGTATCCCATGTTAGCGGGATATGGATAAGTTTTCCTTGCCGAAGTATAAATGTATCCATATCTATATTTGTGAATGGCAAGCGAATATGGATAAGTATTATATCGGAACAGTGTCCAAACCATGCGCATCCCTAAAATTGCAGCCTATGAAAATTACGTATTTTGAACTACTTGTAATTAATTGTCTTCGGGTTGAAAACATGAAATAAACAAAAATTAACAGAAATCGTGACTTTCAACCCATGAAAATCATGAATTTTGATGTAAAGGATAATCAATTGTCTTTGGTTGAAATACACAAATATTAATAAATCGTGGGTTGTAGCCCATGAAAATCAGTAATTTTGAACTGCGAATACTAAGTTGTCATTGGGTTAAAATAGAGAAATTAAACAAAAATTAAGGAATATAATCTATAACAATCCCGTATTTTAACGTACACATACTTAATGTCACGAGTCGAAAGGGGAAAAAGATAAAAAAAATTGCGGGTATTAGCCCAAGTAAATCGAGAATTTTAAAATACACATACTTTACAGCCATTAGATCTAAATGAACAATAACATACAAAAATCATCAACTACAGCCCATGAAATCGCAAATATTAAACAACTTGTACTAAATTACCTTCGAGCAATTTCAGATGCAATTTGATTATAAAAATCTTAAGTAATAGCTCATGAAAATAGTGAATTTTGAAGAAAGCATACTTAATTGCTTTTGCGTTGAAACGCACCAAAACTAACAAAATATGGTTGTAACCTATGCAAATCGTGAATTTTGAAATGATTTTTAATTAATCGCATTTGGGTTCAAAAATACAAAACTTGACCGACATTGTGAGTTTACCTATGAAAATCGTGAATTTTGAAGTAACCTTGCTTAATTGCCTTTGGGATGAAATACACAAAAATTGAAAACAAAGGCATGGGTTATAGAGCCTAGGAAAATCACAAAATTTGAAAGTATCAAATGAATCCAAACGAATAAAAATGAACAAAAAATGTGGTTTATAGTTTATAAAAATCAGGAATGCGTATTCAATTGACCTTTACTCGAAATAGACAAAAAAAAAACTAAAATCGTAGGGTATATCCTATGAAGATCCCGAATTTTGAACTACACATTCAATTGTCATTGGATTGAAACAGACAAAAATGATTAAAAAAATATGCATACTTTATCGCCATTGAGTTGGAACGGGCAATAATGTACAAAAATCATGGATTAAAGTTCATGAAATCACAAACTTATAACTCCTTATAGTTCATTGTTTTTGCATTGAAATAGATAAAAACTAACAAAAATCATGAATTATAGCCAATGACAATTCTGAATTTTGAAGTACATGCACTTAATTGTCATTAGGGTGAGCTTCAATGGAGAAGAAGAAGTGGACGAGGTGGAGAAAAGGATTCTTCACTGCAGAAGGATTTGTCAAGGTGGACGGAAGATGGAGGCGGAGAAATTAGGTGTTAAAGAGTTTCTTTGGGTTCCAAATACAAAGGAGAGTCGGAAAGCAAACGAGAAAGGGGTTGAATTTTAAAAGCAAGTCAGGTAAGGTCTGGTATGAAAGGGCTGCTTATCCACTATTAAGTTTTGTTTAAAAGCGCTTAACACCGGTGAAAACGGTGAAAGCGAAGCGGCCAGGAACCGCTTCCAATGTAAAACCCGATTCTGCTTCCAGTTTAAAACCCGGTTAAGCGGGGCTTATTACCTTTTTTCAACATTGCAAGCATATCACCAAAATTTGTAAGTACAGCAACAAAAACCGAAAGTATAGCAATAATGCACATAAGTATACCAATAACACATGTAAGTGTAGCAACAAAATTTGTAAGTTGATGATAAAGATCTGGAAGAGGTAGGATGTTAGGACACCGAGAGAGATGAGGTGGTGGAGGAGAGGAAGAGACAGTGGTGGGGGTGGAGAAGGCTTAAATGAAGAGGCAGAGAAAATGGAGTGAGAAGAGGAAGAATGGGCTACAGGTTAAGAGAGGAGGAAGAAGACAAGGGTGTTTTGTGATTTTTAACTTTTTTTATAGATATTGTACAGAAATAGAGTGTATTTGATGTTTAGGGCTTAAAGGTAACAGAAAAAGTATTTTGGGTGTATAGGTAAAGATAGAAGTGAGTTTAAAAATAAAAGAGGGTAAATCTTTAGAATTAAAGGCAAAAACCCCAATTTTGAAATACACATATTTTATCACAATTGGGTCAAAACAGCCAATAATGTACACAATTTTGGATTCTATTTCATGAAATAGCAAACTTAAAACTTCTTGCACTTAATTATGTTTGCGTTGGAATAGACAAAAATTGACAAAAATCACAGTTTATAGCCTATGAAAATTGTGAATTTTGAAGTAAGCATAATTAATTGTCATTTGGTCGAAGTGGATAAAAATAAACAAAAATCATGGATTATAGCCCATGAAAATCGTAAATTTTAAACCATGTTTCATTGGAAATGAATGAAATTGAACAAGACCATTGGCTAAGCCTATGAAAATCAAGAATTTTGAACTACATGTACATAATTGTCATAGGTCAAAATAAACAAAAATTAACGAAAATCATGAAATTATAGCTAACGAAAATCATGAATTTTGAGGTGCACATGCTTAATTGTCATTGGATTGAAACATACAAAAATGATAAAAAATCGTTGGTTATTGCGTCATGAAAATCAAAATTTTTTGAAACACGCATACTTTTATCGCCATTGGGTCAAAAAAAACAATAAAAACACAAAAATTATAAGTTACCCCATTAAATCGTGAACTTTCAACGTGTAATTAATTGCTTTGGGTTAAAATAAACAAAAACTAACAAATATCATGGGTTAATTAATAGCCTATGAAAATCGTGAATTTTGAAGGTACTTAATTTTCATTAGTCAAAATGGATAAAAGTAGACAAAAATCCTTTTATAACTCATGAAAATCCCAAAATTTTGAATTATGTGCTATTTGAAACAAATGAAAATAAACAAATAATGTGGGATATAGCCCATGAAAATTGAGAATTTTGAACTGCGTGTACTAAAGTGCTATTGGGTCGAAATGGAGAAAAATGAACAAAAATCATGGGTAATAGAGAAAAATGAACAAAAAGCCTAGGTTTATAGCCTATAAAAATCCTTAATTTTAAATTACACATACTTAACCGTGATTTTTAACCCACGAAAATCACTGATTTTGAAGTAAGCAAACTTAATTGACTTTGGGTTGAAATACACAAAAATTGATAAAATCATAGACTATAGCCTATGAAAATTGCAAACTTTAAAGTAAGCATAATCAGGAGGGATCTAGGAATTTTTTGCTAAGGGACCACATATTTACTATGCATATTGTAGGAGAAATATAGGAAGTTTTAGGTTTTTATCCTAGTCCTTTAAAATTTTCATACTTTGCAATTAGTCCTTCAAATCATTGTAATTACTATTAGATCCCTCAAATTCTTAAGTTGTTTTGAAATTATTCCCTTAAATCATCAAGATTGATATTAGTTAGGTTCCTTAATTTTTAAGTTTTTTAAATTAGTAATTAGAGACATTAATTTGAAACAACTTATGAGAATTTGCGAACCTGCTAGCAATTTCAAGTTGCTTACCAAATTCTCATAAGTTGTTTCAAATTAATCTCTCTAATTACCAATTTCAAAAAATTTAAGAATTGGAGGACCTAATATTAATTTTGATGATTTGAGGGACTAATTTCCCTATAATTACTACTTCTTACACTTGATTTGAGGGATTAAATTCAGATTAATTTAAAAAGTAGGGAACCCAACAATAATTTTAATTACGTGAGACTAATTTTAATATAACCTATGAATTATAAGACCTTACAGAAAATGCAGTACTTTGAGGGTCTAATTCAAAATATAAAAGCTCCAAGGGACTAATATCTAAAACATGCTTTTTTGACTCGTTAGAATTGCTGGTCCATCACCATCTGAAGGAAAAGAACAAGACCATGGAGAAATAATTGAGTATGAGCTTTAATAAGTGGTTTGGGCCTTTGGGGGTGTTTGGGACTATTTAGGCCTTTGGATGGGAGCACCCATTAAAATCTTATAAAGACATCTCTTCATAAATTAAACAAACCTCTAAATTTTTAATAACATGTGTGGGACCACGTGCCCCCAGTGCCCCCACAGTAAATCCGCCCTTGATCATAATTAATTATCACTAAGTTGAAACAAACAAAATGGAGAAAAATCATGGGTTCCTATAAAAATCGCAAATTTTGAACGATGTGTCATTGGGAACAAATTATTGAAAATAAATAAAATCATGGGTTATATAGTTCATGGAATCAGGAATTGTGAACTACACGTATTTTATTGTCATTTGGACGAAATAGAAAAAGATAAACAAAAACCGAGGGCTTCAGCTTATGACAA
>NC_033794.1:2596578-2646578 GCF_001876935.1 Asparagus officinalis | reverse complement strand
TTCCAAAGTACGGACCTGGAGGCCTCAGTTGTGCTGCAAAAAAGAAAGAACAAAAAATTACATTAACGAAGATTAAATTTGTCTCCAAATATCCAAAAATAAATAAATTTTCTATATGTACAGTCGCATTCATTTTTTATGCACAATGAACCTTCTACGAGTTAAAAGTAACAAATTGGATGAAAATGCACATGAGATAAAGATTTTTTCCCCTCTCCTATTAGACCCTGATATTGCAATCACTTTACTTAAACTGAATAAATCCGCAAACCAACTATGTGACATCAGATTCTTGACATTTTAAGATGAGATGCAACAATCACTACAAGATCACGATAGTATTGTGACCTTCACCTAATAATGCTATGTTGATTTGGGTAGCATCAATGAGACATCTTTTATGGAAAAAATATTATTTATCTCGGCCCAATTCACTGCTTTATTAAATTAAGCAGCATAATGTACAAAAGCTCATCTAATGACGTCAAGTAATCAATTGCACAACGACAAATAAGTCAGCAACTCGGTTATATGCTAATAAGATGTCCATACCACAAAAAGACTACAACGAACATCAGTCACAACAAATTATAATAATGCAATGCAAGTGCTAAGATTTACTCAAGATTTAACTTTCATAACCAACATAAGTATAACCTACAATAAGGAATTGCTGGCCTTGGCCGACCCAATGACGCCAAATTACAATTAGCCTGTCTCCCATCTATAACCGGGCTAGGATCAGCACACGCCCTCCTCGCAGACTCAGGATCACGAAATGTCACCTAAAACCCTCCACACAAAATATCCCAATTTCAATAAAACCCCAAACTATTCAACATTCCTACAGTAAAATCAGAAACCAAGCAAGGCCCAAATGAAGGAATACTCACAAAACCATAGCCCTTTGACCTCCCCGTGTTCTTGTCGGAGATCACGACGGCCTCGAAAATATCTCCATACTGTTCAAAATGCCTCCTTAGGGTTTCACTCTTCGTCTCCCAAGCCAATCCCCCAACGAAGACTTTGGTGAAGGTCGTGTCCCCAAAAGGGCAATTCAAGAGATGATGAGGATACGCCATGAGCAGAGATCGAATTCAAGAGCAAAAGGAGGGAACTTGATGGAGAATTGAGGGGAATTAGGACGAGCTTAGAAAAAACCTAGGGATCATGCAACACAGAGGAGATGGGGTCAGAAAAAACCTAGCTTTTTGAGGGTAGGAGGTAGGATTTGGCTAAAGGAGAAATGGGTTTGTTGCAGATTCCTGAAACATGACATAATTTGTTGGAATTTGATGAAGAGAGGGATGAGAGAGAGAGAGAGAGAGAGAGAGAGAGAGAGGGGAAATTATTGAGAGCGAGAACCTCAGAACCCTACAGACTACAGTACTCGTGAACAGAAATAGGTAACTGAATGAATGAATCATAAATGCTGTGTGTGTATATATAGAGAGAGAGCGCCAGCGTGGCGAGGATCCAGTATTTTCTCAAATCAATATTATGGGGGTTTTTTGCAATTTCTGAGTCTATGTTTATTATTTGATTAATGCTTCAAGGACCCAAAATATGGGACCAATGGGTGGGACAAGTGATGTGTCCCTCCTCTATTGGATAATGAGTTTCAAGGACCCAAAATATGGGACCAATGGGTGGGACAAGTGATGTGTCCCTCCTCTATTGGATAATGAGTTGGCATGACCAACTCATTGCCAACTCATTATCCAATAGGGGAGGGACACATCACTAGTCCCACCCTTTGGTCCCATATTTTGGGTCCCTGTAGCAGCGCTCAGAGCATATTTCACAAATCATCAGACTAGCTTATACGCCTCTTTTGTGGTTTATAAGTCATTATACTATGTTTGGTAACCGACTTACCATGGCTTATAAGTTACAAGTCTAAAAGGAATTTCTGTAACCCAACTTATTTTTTTGGTGGCTTACGAGCTATATAGTTTGGTCAAGTAAATATCAAGTTTACCCCCTAACATTTAAGACACTTTCAAAGCATGATTAATATAATAAACTCTTATAATTTTGGTTTTATCATTAGTCAAATAAATAAATACCTTACATTAAAGCTGAAATGTGTTATAAAATATATTTAATTTAAATTCCGAGAAAACTTGTATTAATTATGCTCTGCTGTTTAAACTTAGTATCATATCTTTTTGTTTATTTTAATAATAATGACGGATTATAATCCGCCTATCTGCCAAACAATCTCTTAAATGTATCTTATAATCCACTTTTTTTACCAAATACTTTAGCTAGTAATCCACTTTAGCTTGTAAATTCATTGTAGAATAGGATATCCACTAGAAATGGCGTATTCACTAGAAAGTGTTAGAATTTTGATAGGATGAATGTAAAGATATAATGCATAATATAGGAAAGCTGAGCAAAAAATTTAGTGAATGGTATCCTCAAAAAAATTAGAGACTAAAAAACCTGCTACTTATCACATTTAAGCCACGAGTGAAAGTTGTTTTAATATATAGTAATAGTCAAGTTTCATATCTTTTTAGCTATTTAATATGTTGAGCTGGTTGGTTTAATTTGAATTCCTTTCCTGTCAAGTTACAAGAATTTAGGCTTAGGATGCTGAAAAATCGAATTAACAATTATCATGACTTCTATTATCCATCAAAGATAATGTATAGTGAGAGAGCTAATTTATCATTCGATTGATTTGCACAATTAGGACATTATTAGTAGTAAACATGAGCTTCTCAGGTTAATTTCATCAATTCATTCAGGGAGAAGACCCGTGCAAAAGATTTATAAAAAAAAACCTTTTGATTTGAGAACTAGGAATAATATAGGAGATAGATGCTTGAGAGATGTACCGCAAATAGCAACTATAATTTATACTTTACAACCGTACTATATATGCCGGATTACAATTTTCAAATTTTATTATCATATACTTCGAATATATATATATATATATATATATATATAATATATATATATATTATATATATATATATATAGTATATATATATATATATTATAGAGTAAAACTATATGTGTCACACTTAAGATGGATAGTGGGAATAGTGTGCTTCCACTAATAGTAATTAATATATATATATATATATATACTATTATATATATATATATGATTATATATTATAAATATATATATATATATGATATTTATATATAATATAGTTATTTTTTTCGAACTCGTACTTTCAAAAAGAGTAATATATATATATATATATATATATATAATATATACTAATACTATATATATACTCTTTTTGAAAGTACGAGTTCGAAAAAAACTTTTCATAATCAATATTACATTTGACTATCTTGAATATTTTATTTAAATTTTAATATATCCTAATCATAATTATATCATATCCTAATCTCATATGAATTACCTATAGCTCAATAATTTTTTTTAAAATTAGATTAATAAAATAGATGAAATAGCTCCACCGTATTAGTTTGTTAAGGTGAAGAACTAATATGTTATAATATATGACGTATTACAAAAAAAACCAAAAAGTTTTAAAATTTGCACAAAATACCCTTAAAATTTAAAATCACACAAATAACCCGATGTTTCGAAACTTAAAACAACAAACATGAAATCTAGAAGTTAGCACCATCCTCTGAAGAATTTAAAATTTATAATTAACACCCTCAACTTTTTTAAAACTATGGAAACACACTCAAAAGTTTAATTAAGAAAAAAACACCTTAAAATTCTGAAATTTCAAAACTTACAAAATAAAGATGAATTCAAGGGATTACTGTCAAGCACTGAAAATTTTAAATTTTTAAAACATAACTTCAAAGTTATAAAAGTTAGATAAAAAACTCCTTCAAAAGCTAAAAAGCACAAAGAAAACTAAAATTTAAAAACTTATAATCAGTACATATCAAATCCGAAAATTATTAGCAGACCTCTAAAAATTTAAATTTTACAACAAATAATCCAAAGTTTCAATAATGCAAAAAAACCTCAAAATTTTAGAGTTGTAAAAAATATCGTAACATTCGAAAATTTACCACCAACACATGAAATATAAAAACTACAAACACCTAACTTAAAAATTATAAAGTTTTCAAAAACGGTCTCAAGGTTATAAAAATTACAAAACACACCCTCAAAAATTCAAAGTCACAAAAAAGACATAATTTTCAAAACTTAGCAAAGAAAAGAATAGTTATTTGATATTCTTTGATTAAAATATATATATTTGACTTCCAATTTAAGGTTTTACTATCCTTTTTTAGCATTTAAAAGCATTCTAATTTTATTGAAAAAAATAAAGGTGGAGAAGTATTGATGTCGTCTCAATAAAAAATAAAACAAAAGAAATGAAAGACACTGTTTTTTGAATATTTTATAGAATAGTTTATACTTTTGAGTAAATAAGGAATTTTTAGAAGGGATTTTTGTGGATCTTTTTAATACTTTTATATGTTTATGTGATGCTTTAATCAAATAAAAGTGTACTAGAGCTAACATTAATCTTTAGTTTATACTTTTTTAAAGTCCATCAAGGATTGGAAACAAACTTCATATTCTCTTTTGTATCGTTTTAGCCCACTTTTAACCAAACATCTTATCTTATTAGCTTTAATTATTCATCTTCCTTTTAGAACGCTATTTTTTAAAGTGTTTTTCACTTTTGCAACACTATACTTTCTTGGGTCAAGCTTGGTTTCACGTCGGTCTCAATAACATGATAATTCACATTGGCTTCGGATTATATTTATTTCCTGTCAATTTAATTATCAACATGAAAGTTCAAATTGAGTGTAGCTCATTTAAACAAACTGTAAAGAAAATAACTAATCGCAATGCTAAAGTGTAGAGGCATACATGAGCAAAAACCATCAAAGTAAAACCGAGCAACAAATTTCACTAAGGAAATAAATTATACTTAATCATAATATTTAACCACGTGCATTACACGTGCATAAAGTGTAAAAATACAAGTATGTATCATGCTGTAGAATATCCTAGCAAAACCCTTAATTACCCTACTCTGTTTTCTTTTCAAGGCAAACTTTAGGAAAATCCCAAACATATTTCATAAACAATTTTTTTTAATAACACAGAACAGAGCAAGTGACAGGAAGTACAAACTAGACCAAAGAATGGAACAAATTATATTAAATACAAATGTTTTCCTCTTTTGATGGTATTATTTCCAATCTATCAACATATGATAAGTTCTCATAAACTTGGAACCAGTACTTGATGAAGCAATACTAGTCATACCATAAGCAGAAACCCATAATCTCCACATAACACAAGCAAAAACATGTCATTACAAAGTAAAAAAGTCAAATACATAGTATTATCATAACTAAGTAACAAGATTAATCTCTTGATTAACTTTTTCTTTCTAATCCTTATTCAAAATACCAGCCTCCTTATAGTACTCAACACTATCCACAATGGCCTCCTTCAATGGCCTACACTTCCATCCCAATTTCTTTAATTTCTCTGAAGACATATGGACTTTATCACTGGTATCATCTATCTCAGGGAACCTGCAATTTAACATAATATCAAAATAAATGCACCACAGAAAAATGCATTAATATTGGAATTTTGATAAAGTAACTTACTTCTTTGGGTAGTCATAGTTCGGGTACATGCTCTTTAGAATGTCGATGAATTCCTGGATATTTATCGGATTTGGTGCACAAATGTAGCGACCAGATGCTTCAGGCTTCTCATATACAAGAAGAAGTGCATCAGCGACATCTCGAACATCAACAAAATGCTTGACCCTGTTGTCCATTGATTCACGCTTTCCTGTAGTGTAATCATGATTGGAAGGAACACGAAAAAGGAATTCTTAATTATCAAATGAGAATATGATAAGAAATGTGAAAATGTGGATGTTACAATGATTTTGTGGAGATGCACTAAGAGGTATGACGAAAAATAAGTGTATTTGTACAAGATTGAGACAAGGAGGACTAGAGATAGACAAGGACTTGGTTAGAACGAAATAAGAAGGATATGAAAATAACTAGCTTATTAGAGGAGATGAACCTCAATAGTACTAAATGGAAGTAACATGATGCATTAAATTGTCTGGTGTTGCTATATTGCAAAAAAGAAAATGTCAAGAATACTATTCTAATGTTTCATGATATCGTAACAGAAATCTGATAGCCATCTCTAAAGCAAGAACCCGAGTTAGCATTCATGAAGGTTAGCCAGCTATATCAAAGGGAGAAGCATATCGCAATGCAGTTATTGAAGTTAAGAGCATGAGTAATAGTTTTGGACAGTTTAGGTAATGCATAACTCACCAACTCGGTATGCTGAATAATCATAGCAAGGATATTGAATTAAGTGATTGGAAAACAGAAAATTCAAGTTAAAAGTTACAGCCTAGGTAAGAACAATATAAAGTATGATCTCTTACAGGAAGGCTCACTCCATTAAATAATTTCAAATAAAAATATAGTTAGCGCGTAGACATGATTGTCTATCTATAGTTGAATCAAGTGAACCATGCAAGAATAATCACTTAGGAGTTGAGAAGCAACATATGCATGCATATACACCCACACAATATTATCAATTTAGGTTCTTTTTTTTTATATTAGTCCCTTGTCGTTCAAATTTTGAAATTATTCCTATAAATGATTGCAATTGCTATTAAGTCCCCCAATTCCCAAGTTACTTTGAAATTAGCCCCTCAAATTATTAAAATTGGGAGTAGGTCCCCCAATTCTCATGAGTTGTTTCAAATTAATCCCACTAATTGCTACTCCAATTCTTGATCAGACGGACTAATTTCAAAATAACTTAAGAATTTGGAGGGGGGGGCCTAACGGCAATTTCAATGATTTGAGAGATTCAAAACATGAAAGATTTAAGGAACTAATATTAAAAAAAGCCATCAATTTAAAACAATCATAATGGTAATATAAAGACACACCTTTCAATATGTTGACAAGAAACAAGCTGCTAGCATTCACTGTTGACTGGAGCAGGGGGCCCAAAACCAAAGATGGACAAACAGTCACAAGATCAAGCCCATGTTTTTCTGCATACGTGATAGCCTCCCTCTCCGCCATTGTCTTTGAAAGGCAATACCAGTTCTGAAACAATAATGAGTTGATAAGTAATAACCACAAGTGCATTTTAACTAGCTAAAAGCATTTTAACTAGCTAAAATTGCAAGAGATAATAGTTCAAAAACTCGCCAGCCAATAAGTTCCATGATAATACAGGAGTTACCATTAATTTAGTTTTCAAAGGAGGACGATACTGATAACCATAAATACCAACCATAATATAAGAGTTATTCATGAGGCAAGCCAATGTAGTAAGTGGTGCATATCAGTGTGTCAAGCTTTGAGAAAATAAATTATTTATGGCCTTTGGCTCTTCCAAATTTGGAGTATTGCATGCCAATTACCTCAGTTTTCTTACAATATTCATTATCTGACCAACAATCCTCATCCATGACCTTATCTATTGGAAAGTTCGGAGTCATTCGAACTGCAGCTGCAGAAGAAACCATAACTACTCTTTTAACTTTAGCCTCAGAGCTTGCTTTAAGTACATTCAAAGTGCCCGTCACAGCTGGAGCAATTACATCTACCTGCAAATTCATCATAGTTAGCAAAGAGCGTAGCAAAAGCTACCAAATCATGCAGAAGTTTCATACTGTGGAACTTGGACATTTGCAATATATTTTGGGCATCAAGACAGCTTCGTCTGATAAAGGTATTTGCCTGTCATTGAAAACATATGACTGATATGCTGTCATAGTTTGGAATGTCCCAGTGTAAACTGTTATTAGAGATCTGAATTCTAAGTTATTTATAGTAGAGAGAGTTCAAGAGAGGTACGAAAGGATTAAAAAGAATTATTTGCACAAAACTGCAAGTTTTGAACCACAAAAAAGGATGCTCAATTTATGGAAATGCTGTTAGAGCATAAAACTAACCCCTAACCCTAGTCATAACTCTGGAATTTTCGCACAGTGGAAGCGACTTCAAGAAATAGAATCTTGAAAAGAATTTTGGGGAAAATGTGACGGTTATATAGGCTGTAAAAGCAAATCGTGTAACTCGTGTTTCACATGTAATTCAAAGATTTAAAAGTCCATAGGAGAAGAGCATATATTAACCTGCATATGCTACAACTGGAATTTGATAAACTTTTAGAATCTTCTTTGATCATAAGGTTTTATCAATCCTAGATATGAGTTCAATTCAATGTTTCTTAGTTGCCTGATGAATGTGAGCACAGATATTATGCTCAAAGAGAATGTTAATGCAGCTACATCACATCAATTCCACATCAATTCCAATAGAAACGCAGGATAGAGCTGATACAATACAGAAAAATATCCTTAAAAGAAAAACATATAAACTATTCGCAATGCATAAGCTCAGTAGACTGGTGTATTTATAAAAAAAAAATTTAAAATCTTGCCTCAGGGTTGGGCACTTTGGTTGAAGGAACGGGACTAGCAACATGGAAAACTCCTTCACAGCCTGCAATAGCAGAAGCAATAGCATCGTAGTCAAGCAAGTCTACCTTAAAAAGCTGTAGGTTGCCTGATCCCCCGTCTAAATTCCTCAAATGAGCATTCTTTTCATCACCTGGAACAATTTGTTCAGAGAAATGCAGAGCATAAAAGAGCTGAACTGTATATGACGAGATTTCCTGGCTCTAATCAGAGAATGATGTCAGCCTCAGTCCAAATAAGTTTCAAAATCCAATACTTCAATATAATCTACACACTAAAATACAATACAAGATAAATACCCTTGATCAATAGCCTTGTGTTCTAGAATTATTATGGTCAAGTCAATACCCAAACTTCCCTAGTTTAAATATGGGTACCTAATCATGATATAACTTAACTTTATCCAACTGCATAGATGTTAAAAAGGAAATCAAAGACATGATCCAACAAAATCATGTTGAAATTTCACAAGATAGTTACAAATTTAAGTGCCCAAGAGACAGAAAAAAGATAAGAACTAAAAGGAAAAAAAACAGTTCAGTGAATGGTAAAATTGATATCATAAGATGAACTCAAAAAAGTAAAACAGAAACCCATGACACAAATCTCTCCAACAAGTTCAACGAGCTCGTAATTTTTCAACCAGGCTGCATAATGTTAAGAAAATCAAAGTTTATCGGTCTCAAATGTATAGTAATATGCACCAAGACTGCAGTAATCGAAAGCAATAGTCAATTCGAACGAAACCCATAAGGAGATTTCAATAGCTTTTACTATTTGAAGACCCCACCTGAAACAAAAACAAAAATCAACAAAAACAAAGAAACCTGACCAGGGTGAAAAAATTGGGAAAACCAATGGTAAAAGAGGCAGGAATTCAGGGAAAACATTGGGCACAGGAGCCCATCAAATTAAACAGAAACCCTTGTAAAAAATCTCTTCAAATAAGTCCAACAACCGAGTATTTTAGTCAAGCATATATTCCGATATTCACTGTAAATAACAATCCAAACAAAACCGATCAGAAAATTCCAAAAACTTTCAATATTCCAAGGCCCCAATTCAACAAAGAGTAAGAAAGTTGATCCGGGTGATAAAATCAACAAAAAGGGCGTAGAAACAAAACTCACAACGGCAAGAAAGATCATAAATTTCTAGAAGAAAAAAACCCAGCTTGCACGTAATTAACAGATGGAGAGGGGGGGAAAATGAGCACCTGGGTCTCTGACAGTTCCGTGAACAGTGTAGCCTTTGGAGAGGAGGAGCTTGGTGAGGCATGAGGCAATGAATCCCCCTGCACCAGTCACACAAACTACCCTCTTCTTCTCTCCTGCTCCCTTCTCCATCTCTCTCTCTCTCTCTCTCTCTTAATTTCTCCTCCCCTATTTTTCTCTCTCAGAAAAAAGATTAAATTTTTAAAGAAAACGAAGTAACAAATGATAAGTAATTAATGAGCCTGTGCCTTTAGCTCATTTTCTGTGCTTTGTCGGAAATATATCCTGGGCCTAATTGAGATTCTGGGCCCGGCCTAGCGTACAAGAGTTAATAAATAGAAGGAATAAAATGATCATTTCTTTCAAGTTGCTTACTAAATTATCACTTTACCTATTTTTCCTCTTAAATTATGTGTATGTGTCAGTGCGATTATTTTGTGAGCCTACACTTAAATATAATAGATTAATGATATGTTGGCTTTCTTGCATTTCTTATAGTTTTTTGCAATCTAAAAAATAATTTTTTTAATCCATAAAGAGGGTTAAATGATCAAAAAGTTTTGAGAGAAAGTAGTTAAAACATTTTTTTTAGTTTGGAAAAAAGGGATAAGCTGATAAAATGCCGAGAAGAACTATAAAAAGATTATTATGTTATTAATCGTTAAATATTTGATTATAGACTCACAAAATCACCACATTAAAATCATAAATATAATTTAAGAAGTAAAATAGATAAATTAATATTTTAAGGAGCAACTTAAGAGTTTACTAATATTTTATGGGGGAAATGATGATTTTGTCCTAATATAAAATTTAGCAATATACTTTTTTTTTCCAACAAATGAGACATGGTTAGGCCCTGAGAAAGAGCCCGAGTTAAAGGCCCTTACATGGAGCACTCAACTTCTTAAAGAAAAGTCAAAAAATTAGAGCAATGATTCTACTAAAATACTCTATAAAATAGGGGGTGATATATATCATTCACGGATGATTAAAGGGTTAATTTTAGACTTGTAGCTACTGAATCAATTGTGTATATATACTTATTTCTATGGGGACGGTTCTGATAGAATCCCTACTGTAAAAATTAGAGGCTCGCATCTTATCCGTCCCATTTTTTAAGTAATAAAGAGCAAATCTACCCAATCATCCTGGTGGGCCCAATGGGAAACAGGCACTTGTTTTACAACAAAAAACGCATCATAATAATTGTGGTATATTTTTGGGTTTACTGAGGAAGTTAACATTAAAAATGCATTTTCCCCTTATTTTAAGAGTCGTTTTCACTCTAATTTCTCCAAGTCTGAGTCTTTTTTAACTTTATTATTATTATTATATCTCAAAGCTTCACGCGATTATACTCAACTTGCGATGCAACACGAGATTTTTTTTTAAATATAAAAATATCGATCTTCATGTATAAGTCGGGGGTAGACGGGGGAAAAAAACACACAATCCACATAAAATTGAACTGCACGTGTCAAAATACAATAATCGACGACCAAACAAGAAAGACACCGTCCCCCCTCGATCCCCCGCCCTCGTCACACCTCGTCAAACGTCTCGCCGTGCTCCTCTCCGCGGGCCCCACGCGCGTCCTTCTCCTGGCTCGATGATCGCCAACGCGTCGACCACAGCACGCACCACCAGTATCCCCTGCCCCACGGCGGCGCACGTCAGCACCGCCGCGTAGGACGCCACGTCCAGCACCTGGGCAGAGGCCGCTCCCCGGCCTCCACAAGGCGACGCATTCGCCAGCGTCGTCACCTGCACCGCCAGGAGCCACCACCACCGTCGCCGCCAGCGAGTACAGACGGACCCGCAGCCTCCTGTTGATCACCACCGCGACCGCGCTCGAGCAGGGCGGAGACGAACAGCGGGACGTAGACCGCCGGCGAGGAGCGCCAGCAGCAGCGCGTCGTACAGGGCGTGAGGGAGCTGCGGCGCGCCGCGGAAGGAGGAGGAAGTCGGGGGGCAGGCGAGAGCCTTGCTAACACCCAGGGCGAGAAGAAGAGGACGGCGAGTGGAGGGCCAGGAAGGGGAGGGCGCGGCGCCGCGGCGGCAGACGGAAGCGGCGGCGCGGGGCGGAGGAGGAGGCCGGGGGCCTGACGGAGGAGCGGAGGAGGAAAGAGGAGGGTGCGAGAGGAAGGCGGCTCCGCGAGGAGAGGGAGGAGAGGGAGGCGGTCGTTGCCAGAGGACGAGGGCGGGGGAGGCGGAAGGAGCTCGGAGAGGGAGAGGAGGCAGGAGAAGAGGATGAGGAGGAGGCGGACGGGCCAGAGGGTGTTGAGGCCGAGGGGAGGAGGCCGGAAGCGGCGGCAGAGGCGAGGAGGAGGCGGGAGGAGGAGGAGTGCGATTTGGAATTTGAACGACGAAGAAGGCGGCGGCGACGGAGAAGAGGCAGGTGGAGGGAGACGCAGGAAGAGGGCAGTGATTTCATAGAAGAGTAGTGTTTGGGTAGCGAGGAGGAGGAGGAGGAGGAGGATGAAGATGAAGGAACGAGGCTCATCCTCCTTCACGATTACATGAAGCTAGCTAGGTTCGGGAGGTGACCGCCCCCTCCCTCATCCGCCTTCGCGCGCTCCTCCTCCTCCTCCTCCTCCTCCTTCTTGTTCTTTGAGGGGCTACTTCTTCGATCTTTTTTATTTTCTTGCTCATGCACGGGATCTTTTTTCCTTCTCCTTCTTCTTCTTCCTCCTTCCCTTCCTGTTTTCTTTTTTGGATTCTGGTTGGTCGGCTGTGTGGAAACGGGACCCACCGAAGCGGGTCCCGAGGGTATTGGGAGCTCTTGGGTATGGAAAATAGAGGAGGGGAGGACCAACAGCTGGATTTGTTGGTGGGGCCGGGGAACTCGGTGTCTTTGATTGACTTAGACTATTTTTTTTTGAAGGAGGGGTGTCTAATTCTTCCCCGTTAAATTTTTTTAGAAATGGCTAAAACACCAATTTACCCTATAAAATGACACCTTCTAATTAGTAAAGTCTATAAAATGACGCCTATACACTTAACCATTTACACCTATTCTGTTCGTTAGAGTTTAGATTTGAGTGGAAAAATAATAATTTTTTTGCATATATACCCCTCATATCCCTCAAACTTATAGATTTAACCTCTCAATTAAAATATTTGCAGAAAAACTCAATTCTCTTTTTCTTCTCAACCTCTCTCTCCTCACTAGCTCCCCTCTCTTCCCTCCTCCACTTCTCTCCTCCCCTTCCTCCACTTTCTTCTCCACTTTTAGTTAATGTCGGAGGGGAGAGAGGAGAGAGAGGGAAGAGGAAGAGAATACTGAGATGAGAGAATAGAGAAAGGTTGAGTAGAGAAACATGAATGGAGAAGGAGGGAGAGGAGGAGGTGAGGGTGGGAATTTTCGAAAGGAGAAAGGGGAAGAGGAAGTAAGCAAGGAAAGAAGAGGAGGATGAAGCAAATGAGAGAGAGAGAAAGAGAGTTTGGAAGGAAGAAATGGGAGAGGGAGTAATCGTGGGAAGGAGAGAAAGCGGGGTGTGTGAGAGGGGAGAAGAGAAGGATGAAGGAGATGATTGGGAGAGATATTTTAGAGGGCAAATCAGCAAATGTAAGAAATACGAGGGGTATATGTGCAAAAATCCATAATTTCCCCACAAATTGGAACTATGGAGACTTGGGCACAATAAAAGATTAAGTGTGTTAATTTATAGGTGTTATTATTGCCGATAGGCCGTATCGATTAGTGGGTGTCACTTTATAGGCTAAAATGTTATTTTAACCTTTTTAGAAATATGTATAGACCCTATGATATGGTTTTATGAGTAGTATATAAAC
Organism: Asparagus officinalis; assembly: GCF_001876935.1. Classification (NCBI taxonomy): domain Eukaryota; kingdom Viridiplantae; phylum Streptophyta; class Magnoliopsida; order Asparagales; family Asparagaceae; genus Asparagus; species Asparagus officinalis. The sequence goes on along the minus strand of NC_033794.1, from coordinate 2,633,086 downwards.
TTTCGTCTGAACCTTTTTGTAAATCCTTAATCAACTACTAAAAAGAAACAGGAAGCACTTAAATTTATATTAGCCTGAGCCCCATTACAAAAGGACAATGGTGATCTCACATGTTAGGTTAAAAAGATCACATGAAACCTTTAATCGCATCTCCTTATCTTATAACAATAACTATAACCTAACATGTACTAAAGGCATACCTCATAAAAAATTCACAAACAGATACAAAGCCTGCAATCTGCAATAAGAAAACAGTCATAAACATATATAATATAGTAGTTCCAATACAATAATCTTTCACTTATAATTCTTTATTACTCACCCCCTATTAATTTAATCTATATATCTCAATTTTTAAACCGCTCCTCGTCTTCTCTGACTAATACTTGATATTTAAATTTAAACAACTGCGACTAATGACATTTTTATGATTTAAAAATAGTAACATGTTCTCAATTTTATTTATTTTCTATTAAAAAATATATTACTCCTCCGTGTGCCCCTATGACGTTGCTTCCTACTTTATACACCTGTGCACGCTTTCCACCGCTTCTCTCTCGCTCTCAAAACTAAAAGCCGAAGACTGAAACTCGAGTTGAAGCTTCAAGCTATCGCTTCTGTCAACTGACCTAGGTGGGAAAAAAATCTCATCTTTTTTCCTCCAGACTCATAATTAAGTTAGAGAAGAAAATGGGTCGTCTTCAGTTTTGTCTGAATTTATAGTTTCCTTTTCTTTTTCTTTTTCCCATCGGAGGTTTTCTCTTGAGAAAACTGTGTCCTGCGTGGGTTTCATACGAGTGCAGCAAACCCAGCTGTCAAAATCCAATCTTTCTTGTTCTAATCTCATCAGCAGATCTAAGCAGCGAAAGGGTCATCATCAAGTTACGATCTTCCTTCAGAGGGGGAAAAAAAATCAAAATCAAAAACTGGCGACTAAGTGAGTGGAAAATTCCAACCATGCGGTCGGAATTCCGCCGCCGGGAACGACCCATCACCACCTTTCGGCGAGCGGCTCCCACCCGACCGGCCACGTGGCAGACCAGGCGCGGTCAAAAGAACAAGCCGAAGCCCCCAATAATCATCACCCAGACAGCCCTAACTCCCTCGGGTCCCACATGCTCGAAATCTCCGCCGGCGCTGACGGTGGCGGGAGTCCATCTCCGACTACGCCTCGCCGCGGGGGAGGGGGGTCTGTGTTCTGAGCGCGCGCGAGGACTGTGGCTGACGTGGCGCTTCGGCAGCCTGGGACCGCGGCGGCGGCGACACTGAGAGGAGGTTTGAGATTCTGTCGTTGACCGAACCGTGCTTCCCACCTGCGCCGCCGGGGGCCGGCCGGTGGGCTGACGGTTTTAGTGTCTGGCGGTGTCCGGGCCAGCGTTCTTGGAGGGAGCGTGGTGGGGCCGTTGATGGCGTGGGGCCGTGGTGGTGATGGCCGGCGGTGTTTGGGAATGCGATGTATGAGAGGCTGCCGATGGAGGAGAGGGTGAGGAGGTTGTGAATGCCTTCGAGAGCGGAGTTGGAGGAGGAGGCCGTGGTGGGAGGGGCTTGTTTAATTTGGCGGAAATGTCCCGGAGATTATCGGTTTCCGGCAGGGGTGGGTGAGCGGTCGTAGGGTTTAGACCGCAGCCACCACGCACATTTTGATCGTCGATGGTTGGATGAACGAGTTCATTGGCGTCTAATTGATTGGAGGATGATGATAGTTTGATGGGAAGGCCTAAACTACTACTGATGGTCGAGCTTTTTGTAAGATTTTTTTGGTGTTCATTGTTTTATACCAATAATCTTATGTTGTTGTTTGATTTCAATCTCTTTTTGTTGTCATGTAATGTTTTGTTTAGAGTTAGATGTAATATTGAGTTGCTCCTTTTGTTTTCATTTGTTTTCGTCGTATGTTATGATATGATACAGTGTTGGATTTGTTCAGAGTGTTTGGTTGCTTATTTGTTCACAATATGAAACCACAGAAACCTTAGCCTTTTAAATTTTGAAACAAGCGAGTAATATTTGGGCTTCTTTTTTTTTTCATGTTCAAACCCCGCAAAATTACACACCCTACATTGAATTATATTTATGCATTTATTGGATGAAGAAAACAAAGGGCTAAGAAGCAAAATGCTTTGCTTGTTAATTGTAAGAAGTTAAAGGAAAATGCTATTTTTCTTTTACTGGGAGTTTTCCCATCCTAACGCAGGCGAGAGGCTATAATATTTCTATAAAAAAAACATAGCAGAGAAGTGATAATTCCTAATTATCAATTCTATTAATCCCTGGTCATAAGCTAGGGATACTTTTCACTCAACCATATCCCTGCTTCTTCCTGGTAAAATTTTATTTTTGAATCTATCTATCTGCAGTTATCTAATACACTTCAAATAATATGCGAGAATGTATAAAGGGATGCCAGTCGTCATTCTTTGCCTACTTGCATAGCAGTAATGTACCAAGGCAATTACATTTGTTATCCAAACTTTAAAAATTATGGTTGCATTTGCCATAGTCAAGATTGAAACAAAGCATTAAAACAAGAAACCGAGTTTGTTAATGTAGCATAACAACAACAATAATCACCTTATTAAGTTGCAACATATATTCATACAAGCTTTAGAGATCAAAGCTCATAGACAAGAACGACAAGAACACATTCAAATAAAAATACAAGGCAAATACAACAATAATTAGTGAACACTGCATTAGAGAAGACGATAGGAATGATTACCGAGGAAAATTGCGCAACGGATTTTCTCTCAACAATTCTGTTTCCCTGCTCAAATAAGTACAAGGCAGATTGATCATTGGAAAGATCGAACTTAGAAAGAGAAATTAATAAAGGATTGTCATTTGTTAATCCTTACTTCTTAAGGTTTTTGCTATTTGCTTTTCTGAGCTGCAATATAGAAGGCTTGGGGCTTTTGGTAATCGCCACTGCTTGTTCACCTCTGCAATTTTTTTTTTGTGAAAAGTTTAGGAGGTAAAACATGAATATGGGATGCGAACGTCGTACAATATTTACAAGTACTCAGTTCTTTTACAAAAATGAAACATCCTTGTTAGGTCTCAACTTGAGACGTAGCTAAATGAATTCCAATTTTAATGATTCAATTTTCCAAAACACATACAAAAAGCTTTTATCTAACTATCTTTTCCATAAAATTAATATGTATAGGTTTAGCATGGTTCCTATTACTTTTTCATCTCTACATTGTGCATAAACCTTAATTGGATAAATAAATATACACAATTATAAATGTAATACCTCATTTCATTTGCTCTAGGTTTATAATGATGCATCCTACATGCTCTCGATTCTTATTTACAGAATTAAAAAAGTACATATAGTCATGTCAATAAGCACAAATATGAAACATTGTAGTGCTTTGTTGAATGTGTCATGAGAAAATAAATGATTTGTCTCAACTTGAATACTTTAAGAAAAGGTTTCAACTTTCAGGGTAACATACTCTGCAGATTCCTCATCAACAAACACCTCAATGCGCATGCTTGAAGGTATTGGGACCGCTCCAGTGCCCGTTTTATGTGGAACCTGATCAAAATAATGACAGATGCAATATTTGTAACCTATAGCATGGTGCATAAGTGTAACTTGAATCAAAATAATGACAGATGCAATATTTGTAACCTATAGCATGGTGCATAAGTGTAACTTGAATAAAATTCCAGACAAAGCAGAACCTTACAATATTTGTAACCTATAGCATGGTGCATAAGTGTAACTTGAATAAAATTCCAGACAAAGCAGAACCTTGTATGACGACCAAACGGTAGGGGCTGAGGTGTTTTCTTTGTTTCTATCTGCTCGGGATCCAAGTGTGTGCCAACTACTGCCATTGCTCTTCTGATTTTCAGGCTGACGCCTTGATGCAGAGTTTTCATCATTATAAATAGAAAGTGGCTTATTGATAGCAGTCCTGCAGATAAATTAAGTGCGTCAAGTATCACTAGTTTTGTGCAAGAAACATATTCTGAGCTTGTAAGAAAAATTCTAAAGCTGTTTGAGTATTAGTAGACCTGAATAATTAGAGTACTCCTATGAAAAAAATAAGAAATCTATCAACCATGGTTCAAATATTGTTTCACTGTTTCAGATATACATAAAAGAATGAACAGTGGTAAAAACCTACTTGCAAAATTAGAGAATATAAATAAAAGAAGAGCTCGCCATAACTCCAAGAAGGCTATTTGGCAAGTCGATTATTCCATTTATGCTCATAAAACTGTTAGTGTCTGTGGCTTAATCTGTAATAAAATAGTGAGAACTGAAATACTGTAATTTAAAACTTTTTTCAAGTTTAGCTACCGTGTGTTTATGAAACGCTGTGCTTAAAGCAATATTTGGCCTACTCCGGTGCAAGGATCTCAATGCCAAACTGTTTTCAGGAACAGCAGTACAGTACTCTGGTGTGAGTACTGTTAAGATCTCCTCGATCTATTAGACCTTTCGGTCAAGGCAAAGATCTTCTTGATCTGTTAAAACCTTTCAGTTCAATAACCTTTCGGTTCAAATAGAGATCTCCTCGATCTGTTAAAACCTTTCGGTTCAATAATCTTTCGGTTCAGATAAAGATCTTTTGATCTATAAAAACCTTTCGGTTCAGAGCTATGTTCCTTCAGGTATAGACTAAAGATTTTAAGCTTTCAGACTCTGCAGCAGCAGCACAACAAGACAAAATACTTGTGTGTTTTTCGTATCTTTTTTTATCTCTTGTATTCAAAAGCTCCCCTAGAGGCACTATATATAGGCCTCTAAAACCAACTCAAAGGTCACCCACATTTAATTTGACCGTTACAAACATAATGGCAATTATGACAATTATATTTGTAATGGCAAATAACATAAATGTTGTAACTGCTGCGTGTAGTAACGTCTAAACGTGAGGGTCGCGATCCTGTGCAACACGAGGGTCGCGTCCATCGCGTGAACGCGAGGGTCGCGTTCCCTCTTGTGAACGCGATGGTTGCACCCTCATGCGAACACGAGGCTCGTCCGCATGCTGCGAAGCAGTCCTGCGTGGCGCCAAAGGGCGTCACTTAGCCCCGATGCCTTCGTGCAAAGTGCGCCTAACAAAGCGTCACTTAGCGCCTCAGCTCAATTAGCCCCGATCCCCGATCCATTGACCCACGGCTGACGAGCCCACGGCCCATGGCCCACTAGAACTTATGAGGGATTAATTAAATAAAAATAATTCTCAGCTTGCCGTTGGGAAGCCTCGAACACAAGACCTTTGAGATATCAAAACTTTAACTTTCCGCTACGCTACTAAGAATTTCTGAAAATTACCAGTAGTTAATAAATACATGGTTTGAAAACTCATTTTTGGAAAGCGGTTTTGACCAAAAACATCCAACAAAAACAAAGAAGCATCGTACAGAATTTCTTACGATGAATAGTTAAATTGAAAGAAAAGCAAGGGAGAAGACGAAACAATACCCCACCTTCCAAGGATACAAAATCTTGAAAACAATAGCAACGAATTTGACAGGTTTAAGTATTGGTGAAATAAAGCAATGACTTACCTCTGTAACTTCACATTCTTTCTGAAGAGGGAATTCTCCAGATTCTCCAGAGGCTGTCTTCCTGCAAGAAGAATTATCAGCAAGCATGATTACAAGTTAAAAATCATCAATGCCAAAGGAAAACCTACGTGCTCCTCCAGAAGGCAAAACAGTTCCAAAACTGCGGTTTGGCATGTTATTATCTACTGCATTGTCCTGTGCCAAGCAAGAAACCAATAAATAATTTATGATAACAAACTAAAGCATCAAATGGTAGGCGGCATACTTCATTGACTGTCTTCTTTCTGGTTGATTGTACAAGAAATCTTTTGTATGCAGCTTCTAGCTTTTCCAGTGGTTTTGCCTTCCTATTTTACAGAAGGTAAGAGAAAAATTTTAATTCCAAAAAAAAACAATAATTTAGGGGTTGAATCATTATATTTCAAACAAAAACAGAGAACAAAAAGAAATGAAAATGATTAATTTAAATGCTACATAAAGTCAAAATCCTGTGGAACACAAGCGCAAATTTGCCCATTATCATTTTAGTTCCACCAGGCACTATGCAGTAGTTTACAACTGACATTGCACATTATCTTGGTTAAGTTGTCTCATCTAAGATCCATAATATTGTTTGTCGCGTTTAATTGAAAATAAATTACTTGTGAATAAAAATAGTTGAGGGTGGAGTTCTACAAGAGAAGCTCACCTAGCTATACCAAGATTAAAAATATCATCAGCTTTTCTAAATTTATTCTTAGACTCCATGAGCAATGCATATGCTGAATAGTAAGCAGAATGGGTCTGCCCAATTTGGTTTGCTTCAAGAAATTCGTATATAACCTCAGCATCATCACAATTCTCAGCCTGTCATTTAGAAACAAACCATCGTAAAAAAGATGCATACCAAGAGTCGAATCTTCTAATCCCGTTATCAAGAAAATTAAAAATGAAAAAACAGAAAGTTCAAGGACACCCACATATTCCAGCCACACTTTCAGGTAGCGCAGATCATCTTTGTAGTGTTCATCATGCCAAAAGGTTCGGACACACTGCTCGTAAATGACAACTAGCCCTGAACACTCTCCTCCAGTGGGAAATGACTCTTGCACCCACTTGATACAGCTTCATAGGGAAACAGTAGAAACTTGGGAGTGAATAAAATTTCATGGAAAAAAATGTTTGCTATGAAAATATTTGGACAAGTCACTCCACTTGTGGTGCAATAGAAAAATTGAAATACCTAGAATATCTAACAGGGTAATCAAGTACTATGAGAAGAATACGTACATTAACAGAAACAACAAAAAATTAAGGTATTGCTGTCCAGTTTGTTTGCAGGAATTCATATAGGCAAAATATATTTCACTAAATACAATGTCGTACAGCGATATCGCTAATATTCAATCTCCTAATTCAAAGGCTTTGCCCTCTTCTTGCTCGTCCTTTTGGTTTATTTTGGATGGCAAATAGACAATATTGCACTGTCCAAATGGAGGGAAAAGAAAGAGTTATCGAAGTTCACATGAACCTGATTCTCAAATGATGCGCAAGAAATTTATGGAAATAAATTAGACCAGACATTGCAAGATCAGATTCTTCAATCAATTTAGCATGATATATAATATGACACATAAAATCTTCCCATATTAAGACCCAGTTTAATTAGCTTGGGCTTGTTTGGATTGAGGGGAATGAGGGTGAAGGGAAGTTAGGGGAACCATTCACCTCCATTCACCTTGTTTGGGAACACTTAGGAGGTGAAGTTAATTCACCTCCATTCACCTTGATTCACCCCCTAATAGTATAAAAATTGTTACCCCCCAAATTGGGGTGTAACCAAGGGGAAGGGAATTCCCTTCCCTTCCCTTCCTTTCCCTTCCCTTCCCTTCACTCAGTTTCTCTTAACTTCCCTTCACCCCCTATGAATCCAAACAGGCCCGAAGGAATTTGGCTCCCCCTCCGCTGTGGAAAATTCAATCCCTAAGGGCTTGTTTGGATTGAGGGGAATGAGGGTGAAGGGAAGTTAGGGGAACCATTCACCTCCATTCATCTTGTTTGGGAACACTTAGGAGGTGAAGTTAATTCACCCTAGTTCCCCTTGGTTCACCCCCTAATAGTTAAATTTTGAATTTCTCAATGGAAAAACTTCTCTATTTATACAAACAAATGATATAATATTAGCAAAAAAAGAATCATTTTTTCCCAAGGTTCTTTTCGTCAGAACATTATAACTCCCTGGTTTATCCACCAACAACAAGAAAAGGCCCCTAAATCAAAACCCTAGTTTACAAAACCTGAAAGAACTATTAAAAAAACATAGCTCCAAACAAAATGCTCACTCAATCCACGGCCGAAGCGGGTCCTCCCCTTTATACGCCTCAATCGCCTCAATCAACCTCCTGATCTCAACAAAACCCCCCAAAAAAAAACATAAGCTTGCCGAATCCAAAACCCTAGATTTGTAAAAAGAACAAGAAAACCAAGAGAAAATCCAAGAAACCTTCGATTCTCGCGGAGAGATTTCTTGAGAGAGTTGTCGGTCTGAGATCTGAGCGCCTCGTTGAGGAGATCGACGTTTCGGCCTCGCTTCAGAGGCCTCACGTTCTCCTTGTACAGCTCCCACTCGTTGCCATTCTGCTTCTTCGAGGCCAGGAATTCTGTCTCGGGATCCATCGCCGCCATTGATGAGGCCTGCTCCATTTTCTAGAGAGAGAAAGAAGAGAGAGAGAGAGAGAGAGCGAGTTCAAATTTGAGGTTGTCCCGCTTGGACAGTGGAGAGTGAGAGAGTGCATTATTATTATTATATTCAGAAGGGTTAGTTTTTGAACGGACGGCTGTGATTTGGTTTTTATGGAATAAATCATAGGGTTAGGGTTAACAGCTGGATCAATCGCATAGAGTTTTATGGCTTCTAATAACCATTTTTTTATTGAACAGATTTTTACTGTAGACTCAAACTAAGTTTTAATTACCAAAATCGACTCATTTTTTTAATTACCAAAATCGACCCACTTTATGCCACGTAAGCTTATTCTCATTTTCTAATTAGTCGGGGGTTGCCAACCCCGACTGTTTAGGAGATTGTTAAACTCCAATTAGAAACCTTAAACCCGATTTTTAATGTCCTAAACAATCGGGATTGACAACCACAACTAATTAGGAAATGTGATTAAGCTTACGTGGCATAAAGTGGCTCGATTTTGGTAATTAAAAAAATGGGTCGATTTTGGTAATTAAAAGTTGATTTGAGTCTGTTTTAAAAATTTATTCTTTTTTATTACAACATTAATTAATTAATGAAATAGGAACATTGAATACTTTTCTCTTACTAGTAATATATTGTGACCATTCAATTATTCATGAATCATTGTTCGATGACCGTCATCCATATTAAAAAGTACTTTTAAATTCAAAAATCCGTTTTTTGGTCAAATATGAGGCAAATCACCTTGTGTTCTTTTCCCCCAGTTTTTTGGATTTTATTAAAATCAAAGATTAACAAAGATGACATCTCATTTAATTTAACCGGTAGTTGATCCCATAATTTTTAAATCCAAAAATAATTATTCTGCTGAAGATGGGACAGATTAAAATAGTGTGTAGGGGTGCGGTTGCATTCCTGGGAAATTATAAATTGCACATCGTTCTTGTAACATTTACGATATACTCCACGTCCATATACATTTTAATCCCAAACTAATCTAAAAATACTAAATAAGTTAGTAGCAAATCAAATTAGCATATTAGAAGTAAAAGCTCATTTAACTTTTTAATAATCATAGTCAAATAGCTTCAATGAAGCTAATAAACTGTAACAACTACATTGTAATATTTTCTTTTTTATTTTTAGGTTAATAAATACTTATTTGTTGTTCCCTAAAAAAAATTGGGAAAATTGTGTCAAGCCCTCAAATATTGGAAGCCCGTGTGACCTGGCACTATGTATTTTGGACCATGTGATTTAGCCCCAAATACATTGTGTATTTGTGTTAAGACCCCAAAGTTGCTAAGAGAGAGAGAAGCCCAGTTGAAGTTACAATCCCACCATCTGATTTGACCGAACTCGGTAACCGCACCCCTCCCCACTCAAGTACTCTCTCCCTCTTTCTATTCTACTGTTGAGGAGCCACCAAAAACTCCCAAACTCCATTTCTGCCATCTCGAATTTCAATCTTAGGCTAGGGGTTACGCCGTGAAAATGTCGTCGAAGGAAGCATCAGTTAATGATTTTGAAGTCGTTCATCGCGGTGGACGGTAGGAGAAAGATGAAGCCAAATCACAGTCGTCGGGCGCACTTCGTAAATCATCTGGGAATGGAAGGGACGGTGAATACTGTGAATCATCTGGGATTGGAAGCACGGAGGAAGCATCGAATGACCTTTTGGTCATGCGAAGGGGTGAAGTATGAGGTCAAGGCCAAAAAAGAAGACCGGCAATGGATGGTTCCAACGAATCGAACCCCAAAAAAAGTAAGTGCTAGGTTTTTTTTTCTTAATTAAAGAACTTAACCCCTTTGCTCGTTATCCAATTTAAACTGAGGTTCATGCTATCTAAACTGATTTCCATGTTATCTAAACTGAGGTTCATGTTACTTCTAATTTTATGTTAAGTTCAATTTGATTCATGTTAAGTCTAATGTCAATCTATGTTAAGTCTAATATCAGTTTATGTTAAGTCTAATATCAATTCATGTTAAGTCTAATGTCAGTTAATGTTAAGTCTAATATCAGTTCATGCTAAGTCTAATTGAACTTGTACATTTGAATTTATTTTCAGGAAAAAAATTAGTGATACTACAGAAATTAGGCCAACTGTCATTACTGGGGCTTATTATGAATTTATAAAGCGTCTTGCCCTAAAGATATGTTAATGACATAGGGATGCATATTGTGGATCCATATTTGAGCACTATATTCTATTTGGCGCTCCTGCACTTGATCGTCCAACACTTGAGCTGGTGCTGAGCTATTATAATGTTAATAATAAAACATTTTCTACCCCTAATGCAAAAACAGGGGAAATAAAAATTGTTAACTTTGACTTAGATTGGGTCCATAATCATATTTTTTTCTCCAATTGACGGGGAAATCATTTGTACCAATCGGGACTCTAAATGCAGAATATGGGTAGAACATTTTGCTAAACTTTTCAAACTTGAAGAGGGGGAAAGGAAAAAAAAGGAAAAGCACCAATTAGCCTTCGAAGATATATTGAAGGTCTACTAGAAATTCTTGTGGAATCAAAAGAAAAGAAGGATATCCAAGACTTTGCTCTGCTACAAATTCTTTATCAGTGCTCAATGATATGGTGCCCCAAAAGTGGGGAAGGTATCCCTAGGCTATTACTCAAGTACATGGATAACATTGAGAGGGTGAAAAGAGTTGCATGGGATCAATTCATTTATACAGAAATAATTAGAGGCATTAAAGTTGCTTTGGAGGGCTTGAAGAAGCCACGGGTTACATATATCTCTGGATGCATGCCACTAATACCCGTAAGTTTCATGTTAAGTCTATTTTGATTCAAGTTATGTCTAATTTAGTTCATGTTAATCCTAAATCACTTAATGTTATGTGTAAGTTATTTCATGTTCTCACTTGTAGTTAACATAATGGAATTTAGACTTAACATACAACACAACACCTTGAACTTAACCTTCTGCTTTTAGTCTTATTAATGTGATTGACTTTCGCCCATGCATTTATCTTGATGGGGGGACTGCGTCTGGGGAAGAATGAAGTGTATTTTAGGGTTTTTTTTTTCTAAAAGGCAGTCTCTTTTTTAATATAGCTGACGTGGAGGGGCCTGAACACATTAATTAAAACTTTTTTGGGTCTGATCCACACGGGGAAAAGTTGCAATCTTCCCAAAAAAAATTCTGGACCGACGATTGTGCTGAAAAATAAAAACGAACGATAATTAATGTCGCTGGATCCTTTGAAGTGAGAAATTTTAGAATAATTGCTAGATCCTCTCACCATCTTTTCTCTCGTTTTTTTGGTAGTTCATTTAGCAAAACGAATTGCCAAAATTAATGTCTTTTTTTTCCTTTCATGATTTACATCTGAAAACTTATATTCTTGTTTTGCATTTTTGGCTATTCTTAAATTGTTCGCTTGATTAACTCCAATCAAGGGCAAATTGGGCCGAATAGCCAATTATTAGCCCATAAGCACCCACATTTGTAAATTTCTACTTCCCCGACGGTTAGAGTGAGCGAGGGAAATCCCTCTTTCAAAATAAGAAAAACATCCCCCCATCCTTTTTCTTCGTAACTGTCCAAACCATGAAACTCTCCTCTCCTCTCCGTCTCTCACACACCCTCTCCTTCATCATCATCTTCTTCTTCCATCCAATCTCTTCAAGCCCTGACAACCCACATTGCCCCTCTCATTGCGGCGCCATCGACATCCCCTTCCCCTTCGGCCTCGGCCCCAACTGCTCCCTCCCTAACTTCCACACTCTCTTGCATCCACAACCAAACCCTCCTCCTCTCTCACCTCCAGATCCTCCCATCGCCAATTGGCCACCTCTGCGTAAGCTCCGCCCCCTTCGTCGCCTCCGACTGTGCCTCCGGCCGCCGCCAACCTCTCCACCATCTCCATCCCCTCGCGACCGCCGCTCCTTCGTCATCTCCTCCGATGCCAACCGCCTCTTCGCGCGTCGTTGCGACACCGTCGCCATCGTCTCTGCCAGGATCGGGGCCCGCTGCGACGAGCGGGTGCGTCTCGGTGTGTTCCGGCGGAGCCGGGTTCTGCGAGGCGGCGGTTGCGCGGAGTTGGTAGGAGGGAGTTGGTTGTTGGGGTGGGGAATATGTTCGGGTATGAGAATGTGAGTGGGGGTGGGAGGTGTAGCTACGGGTTTTTGATGGAGAAGGGAGAGATTGGGTTAGTTAGGAAATGGGGAGAGTTCAGAGAGGGGATGAGGATCGCAATGAGGTTGGATTGGGAGGTTGAAGATGACGGTGGTGGTAAGTGTTTGAGGTGTGGAGAGAATGGGTATTGTTTGGAGAGGAGGAAGGGGTATCTTTGCTTTTGTTTGGAGGGGTTTGAGGGGAATCCTTACCTCAATGGCTCTGATGGTTGTCAAGGTAAATGCTATAACCAACACGTAAGTGGATTTTCATATAATACACATAACATGATACCAATCTCATTGAATACATATTTTAAACAATGACACTCCTATTTTTAGAAACATATAGTTCATTTAATTTCTTATTTCTCCTGCGATATTACAGATATTAATGAGTGCCATAACCCCAAGACCAGCCCTTGTGTACGAGAAGCCCACTGCCATAACAAAATCCCAGGCTATGACTGCAAGTGCCCTTTTGGTAGCACTGGAGATGGCACCAAACACGGATCAGGCTGCAGAAAAATCTTCAAAATCGTCGAATCGATTCTTGGTACAAACTCATCACGAAAAAACCTTTCTCTAATCTCCTCAATGCTCAAATTTGACAGCAGTCATCCTCGATTTCAGGCGCAATTTTCTCTATTTTTTTGATGCTAGCGTGTTCGCTCTGGTTCTGCTTTGCAATGAAGCATCGCACAATGATCAAGCTCAGAGAACAGTACTTTGAAAAAAATGGCGGCCTTCTTCTTAAACAACAAGTCTCTACACATGAAAACTGTTCGAATTTTACGAGAATTTTCTCATCAGAAGAGCTTGAGCATGCGACAAATAGCTATAACACGGACATGATTATTGGCACTGGAGGTTATGGCACAGTCTACAAAGGAGTTCTAGATGACGGCTCCACTGTCGCAATCAAGAAATCCAAAGTAATCGATCAGACCCAAATCGATCTTTTCATCAACGAGCTTATAATCCTCAGCAAAATCAACCATCGAAATGTTGTAAAACTACTTGGATGTTGCTTGGAGACAGAAGTACCCATGTTGGTATATGAATTCATATCCAATGGTACATTATACGAGCATATTCATGGCACATTTGATCGAATCTCATGGAAAGATCGTCTCAGGATTGCAATCGAGATAGCTGAGGCTCTAGCATACCTTCACTCTGCAGCATCTATGCCTGTGTTTCATCGAGATGTAAAATCTTCAAACGTACTCCTTGATGAACACTACACTGCGAAGGTATCGGACTTTGGTATATCTCGATTAGTACCACTGGATCAGACTGAGATACCTACATTAGTTCAGGGGACGTTCGGATATCTTGATCCCGAGTATTTACAGACGAGCCAATTGACAGCAAAGAGCGATGTCTACAGTTTCGGGGTTGTGCTTGTAGAGCTATTGACAGGGCAGAAGCCTGTATCATTTGAAAGGGCGAAAGAGGATAGTAACTTAGCAATGTACTTTCTGTCGTCATTGAAATGTAAAAGATTTGAGGAGTTTCTTGATGATTATGTGGTGAGAGAAGGGAGGGCCGAGGAGTTTGAATGTGTCGCAGAGTTGGCTCGAAAGTGTTTGCTTCTGAGAGGGGAGAAGAGGCCGACGATGAAAGAGGTGGCTCGAGAGCTTGCAATTACCGCAGGGATTGGGAGAAGTGAGGAGAAAGAAGTTGAGGACGAAGAAGAAGAGTACAGGGGCTTGGGTTTGTTGGATGGCCAAGTTAGTTTGCCTGCAAATTTGTCTGTGACTATTGATTTAGCAAGGTAGTACTTTTGATCTTATGTTGAGTTCTGAAATTGGCTTGTATTTACATTGCATATCTTTTGATGTGCTCTTCTTTTTCACTTCTCATGCCCAAACTGCAAATTTGGATTTTATATTCCTTGGTCCCCCTCCAAACTGAAGACCAATAAACACTTATTTTTCATGCTTAGTTTTAGCTAATTTTCGGTGAACAAAGAAAAAAAAAAACCCAACAGTTTTAGGAATCGTACAGAAAACCCTGGAAATGGTATTTCCACAAGAAAATGGGGTTTCATATTATTTACAGAGATGAATCAAACAGGCCCTTATATGTACATACACTCAAGGTAAAAATACATGTTGTCCTTCTTTCATCTTTTCTGCTAAAATCCAATAACAAGCAAGATAAATAGGAAATAAAGTAGTGAGAAATTAATAAGCATGTGGACCTTTTTTCAAAGAATTTGTGCTCTTTAGAAAGGAAGCTTCGTGCCTACATTGGCAGAGAAAACGAGTCACGGTTTGTCCATTGTTGACTTTGACGTCGATACTCCAATCAACATCAACATAATTTGGACCGACCAATAACAGAGGTTTCCCTCTGGAATACGATTGCTGAATAAGTCAGCACTCAGGCCTTAACCCCGATCCCAATATCCTAAAAATAATTATCAATACTCACGCGATTGAAGAACTGCATTATTTTGGGGAGAGAAAAAAAAAACGAACTTTGATACTACATAGAAAAATCAAGCTGGGGCTTTTCTGTTGGGGAGGCGCTACAGGCACACCCTCAGGCACACTGTCAACCACACCCCTTCTCTATCTACAGTGCAGGGAGCCTCACATCAGATTTTTTTAAAAAATCTGATGTGAGGCCCCCTGCACTGTAGATAGAGAGGATGTGTGGTTGGTGGTGTATCTGAGGGTGTGCCTGTATCATTTTTCTTTCTGCTGTGGACTAGCATATGATAAATTAGATTTTCTTAAATTTGGCGATTTTTTCATTCACTTTTGTGTAATTAAATATCATTTAGTACTTCTCGTTCATAGCATCTATGTATTCGAGACCCGTGCGTAAATCTAAAATCTTGGATCCGAATTTTGATACTCTTTGATAACACCTTACGAACTATGAATAAGAACACAAATAATTTTTCCAAAATATAGCGACTTAACATGAATAGAAAAATGCTAGCTAGACCGCAAACATATATAGTATGTACAAACTCATGATTACTTACTTGTACTTCACAAAATGAGATTTCATCGTTTTGCGTCAAAGTACAAAAGTAATATAAGGGCCTGCATGGCAAGTGCCTAAGTCATGTAAAATATTGCCCCAACATTAGAATCTAGTCTCGCAAAAAGCAGGACTTGAACTTAAAAGGCGGCATTTGTTACATACGGTCCAAAACTAAACTGATTTGGATTAAAACTGGTGTTAAGAAGTTGACGTAGCGCAGAAGTGATAACATCGGAATCCATCAAGGGTGTTCTCTAAATCCACAAAGAACGATCTTCGAATCCACGAAGAAAATATTGAAAAAGAGAAATTTTATTGATGAAAAGTTATTCTTCTTTGGGGTTACATGACTCTTCTTAAATAGAAAAACAAATAAGACTCCTAGTAAGATTAGAATTACAAAAATAGAAAGTATCAAATAAGACTAGAATTACAAAAAAAAAAAAAGAATGTAACTGACATCGTCCTTGTATTTAGTATTGATTTTCTCCATTTGTTCTTTTACCTCCTTTGCTAGGACTTCTTTTGTATCAAACTTGTGTATGAATCTTTTCCATGACAAGTGTATGTAACTGACATCGTGTGGCTCTGTAGTTAACATGAAAAACTCCTCCAAATTTTTTCCTTGTTGCTTCCCATACTCTAGTGTCGATGGTATTATCTCACCATTGTTAAAATTATTGATGATTATTGCTTCAAAAAAAATTATTTCTTCCTCATACTCCATACACAATTCTTTCATTTCCTTTATCTCAAGCTCTCCACCAAGCAATGCACATATACCATCAATTGTCTCACTCTCTATTTGATCTTTCTCCTCCATCAGGACAATATCAATATGTGTAACATCACTCATAATATCATGTAGAATATTCATCTTCATTAACATATCATCATCAACATCAGGAACCTCAGGATGAATCTTGATGGTGGCAAAATCTTTCTTTCCGGGGGTGAGCGTCTTGTTGTTTGCCACTAGAGACATTTGTCATTGCTTATAGTTAGAAAGTAAGAAACGATCTCTCAATAATTTCTTCATCTTTGCCCACGTTCAAACCGGATCATTTCCTTGATGGTATCATTTTATCAGTACTTCATCCCACCATGCAGATGCTTTTTCTTTAAGCCTGTAGACCACTAATTGAAACCTCCAATGGAGTTAGGGCAGTGAAAGGGAAACTCAAACCCGAATCTCTTCTTCCTCTCTCACTCCATCTCGACACTCGGCAGAAATGAGAAACAAAAAAATGGGATTTTGAAGGATTATTGTCAATGCTCGTAAGCATCATGAATCAAATCTCTCTCACTTGCTTCTTTTTGTATTTTATCTTGTTTCCTTCACTGATATTTTTAGTTGGGAATTGGATGGTCAGATCCTTGATAACAAATCCTGAGTTGAAATCACTTGGTGCAATAGGGTTTTTACCTTGTCTAAGTTGAGAATTGGAAGAGATGATGATGGTTGTGGTGGTGGTGATGATAAAGAAGATGGATGTAGAGTCTAACTGATCAAGCTTCGCTCAATTTCAGATAAATATGTAAATTTTAGCTTGGTAGAGTTGAATTTTTATCCTCTACATTGATCTCACGTTATGTATTAACTTATTGTAACTTTTGGGAACTCGCCCGAAGGTTTGGGCTCGCTTTATTGAAATTTATCCTAATTATGTCAAATGTGTAAATTAAATAAAATATAAATAAGAAAGAAGTTATTTTCTACATTGTTTCCTTAGAATTAAAACTATTTTAACATGTAAATTAAAATTTTTAACAACTACATGATCCATTTATAGAGGTAATCTTACCTGTGCTAGTATGACCTATTTGAGTGGGGTCTACATAACTATAACTTTCCATAGTTTCATTACGCGCACACCAGACAACAACTTTATTTTCATTTCATGATTCCAATCGAATCCAAACCAAACAAAGTAAAAAATAAAAATAAAAATGATGGGTTGGACAACAACTTCTTAATTTGTGTCATAAATACACAAATTACAAACAACCACCAAACATGCCCTAAGACTATCTCCAGCAGGAGTCGAAATTTTAACATTCTCTCTCCTGCCACATCACTTTATTCCCCCTCCACATAATTCAACAATCTTCATTTTCTATCATCTCTACAGCAGGAGTTTTTTCAAAAGATTTTTACTTTATTTGGGACCCACTATAACCCCATCACTCCAACATATATACCCCACCTTATTTATTCATTTCTTTTTCTTATTTCATATATATTACTACTACTACTATTATTATTACTAATATAACTCATTTATTTATAATTATAAATTTTTAATATTTACATAAATAATATATATTATTAATTTAATTTTTGATAATATTTTTATATTAACAAAAAAACACACGATTTTATTAAGCATACGGAAAAGTCAAACACACACAAATTATTGAAAACATTAAAGAAAACAGAGGGTGTGCCTGTATCATTTTTCTTTCTGCTGTGGACTAGCATATGATAAATTAGATTTTCTTAAATTTGGCGATTTTTTCATTCACTTTTGTGTAATTAAATATCATTTAGTACTTCTCGTTCATAGCATCTATGTATTCGAGACCCGTGCGTAAATCTAAAATCTTGGATCCGAATTTTGATACTCTTTGATAACACCTTACGAACTATGAATAAGAACACAAATAATTTTTCCAAAATATAGCGACTTAACATGAATAGAAAAATGCTAGCTAGACCGCAAACATATATAGTATGTACAAACTCATGATTACTTACTTGTACTTCACAAAATGAGATTTCATCGTTTTGCGTCAAAGTACAAAAGTAATATAAGGGCCTGCATGGCAAGTGCCTAAGTCATGTAAAATATTGCCCCAACATTAGAATCTAGTCTCGCAAAAAGCAGGACTTGAACTTAAAAGGCGGCATTTGTTACATACGGTCCAAAACTAAACTGATTTGGATTAAAACTGGTGTTAAGAAGTTGACGTAGCGCAGAAGTGATAACATCGGAATCCATCAAGGGTGTTCTCTAAATCCACAAAGAACGATCTTCGAATCCACGAAGAAAATATTGAAAAAGAGAAATTTTATTGATGAAAAGTTATTCTTCTTTGGGGTTACATGACTCTTCTTAAATAGAAAAACAAATAAGACTCCTAGTAAGATTAGAATTACAAAAATAGAAAGTATCAAATAAGACTAGAATTACAAAAAAAAAAAAAGAATGTAACTGACATCGTCCTTGTATTTAGTATTGATTTTCTCCATTTGTTCTTTTACCTCCTTTGCTAGGACTTCTTTTGTATCAAACTTGTGTATGAATCTTTTCCATGACAAGTGTATGTAACTGACCCTTTGCTAGGACTTCTTTTGTATCAAACTTGTGTATGAATCTTTTCCATGACAAGTGTATGTAACTGACATCGTGTGGCTCTGTAGTTAACATGAAAAACTCCTCCAAATTTTTTCCTTGTTGCTTCCCATACTCTAGTGTCGATGGTATTATCTCACCATTGTTAAAATTATTGATGATTATTGCTTCAAAAAAAATTATTTCTTCCTCATACTCCATACACAATTCTTTCATTTCCTTTATCTCAAGCTCTCCACCAAGCAATGCACATATACCATCAATTGTCTCACTCTCTATTTGATCTTTCTCCTCCATCAGGACAATATCAATATGTGTAACATCACTCATAATATCATGTAGAATATTCATCTTCATTAACATATCATCATCAACATCAGGAACCTCAGGATGAATCTTGATGGTGGCAAAATCTTTCTTTCCGGGGGTGAGCGTCTTGTTGTTTGCCACTAGAGACATTTGTCATTGCTTATAGTTAGAAAGTAAGAAACGATCTCTCAATAATTTCTTCATCTTTGCCCACGTTCAAACCGGATCATTTCCTTGATGGTATCATTTTATCAGTACTTCATCCCACCATGCAGATGCTTTTTCTTTAAGCCTGTAGACCACTAATTGAAACCTCCAATGGAGTTAGGGCAGTGAAAGGGAAACTCAAACCCGAATCTCTTCTTCCTCTCTCACTCCATCTCGACACTCGGCAGAAATGAGAAACAAAAAAATGGGATTTTGAAGGATTATTGTCAATGCTCGTAAGCATCATGAATCAAATCTCTCTCACTTGCTTCTTTTTGTATTTTATCTTGTTTCCTTCACTGATATTTTTAGTTGGGAATTGGATGGTCAGATCCTTGATAACAAATCCTGAGTTGAAATCACTTGGTGCAATAGGGTTTTTACCTTGTCTAAGTTGAGAATTGGAAGAGATGATGATGGTTGTGGTGGTGGTGATGATAAAGAAGATGGATGTAGAGTCTAACTGATCAAGCTTCGCTCAATTTCAGATAAATATGTAAATTTTAGCTTGGTAGAGTTGAATTTTTATCCTCTACATTGATCTCACGTTATGTATTAACTTATTGTAACTTTTGGGAACTCGCCCGAAGGTTTGGGCTCGCTTTATTGAAATTTATCCTAATTATGTCAAATGTGTAAATTAAATAAAATATAAATAAGAAAGAAGTTATTTTCTACATTGTTTCCTTAGAATTAAAACTATTTTAACATGTAAATTAAAATTTTTAACAACTACATGATCCATTTATAGAGGTAATCTTACCTGTGCTAGTATGACCTATTTGAGTGGGGTCTACATAACTATAACTTTCCATAGTTTCATTACGCGCACACCAGACAACAACTTTATTTTCATTTCATGATTCCAATCGAATCCAAACCAAACAAAGTAAAAAATAAAAATAAAAATGATGGGTTGGACAACAACTTCTTAATTTGTGTCATAAATACACAAATTACAAACAACCACCAAACATGCCCTAAGACTATCTCCAGCAGGAGTCGAAATTTTAACATTCTCTCTCCTGCCACATCACTTTATTCCCCCTCCACATAATTCAACAATCTTCATTTTCTATCATTTCTACAGCAGGAGTTTTTTCAAAAGATTTTTACTTTATTTGGGACCCACTATAACCCCATCACTCCAACATATATACCCCACCTTATTTATTCATTTCTTTGTCTTATTTCATATATATTACTACTACTACTATTATTATTACTAATATAACTCATTTATTTATAATTATAATTTTTGGTGTCCAAATTACACAAGACTAATCTCTATTTATAGAGGTCAAAAAATAAAAATTATTGCTATAAAAATTATAAATTAATTTCTAGTATTTATCTCCCAAAATATCATTTAAAAATTAGGAGTAAAACAAAAAACGCCAACCAATCAAGCCTTGACACATGGCTTGATGCATGTGCTGATCACATTGAACACACGCGCGTGTGCAAGTTTGGCCCAACAGCTCCTGCAACTTCGCCACATGTCGCGTGCTGATTGGTAGGCGCCTTTAATTTTTTTTTAAAATACAGCTGCATGCTTTTTTCGCGGGACCCACACGGTCAGAAAAACTAATGGTGAAATATTTACCCCTTTGACTCCGATTTTCCATTTCACCACTCAAAAAACCACCTGCTGGAGCAACCCCCCCCTCCCCCCTCCACCACCCTACAAAAAACCACCTGCTGGAGATAGTCTAAGTGAGGAAACGGCGTGGAAAAGCTTGGAAAGATGGATTCTAACACTGAAATACTTAGATGGTACGAAAGCCAGTTAAAATATAATAGCTAAGCCGAGTGACGATGCAAAAAAAATTTCGATTCAAATGTCTTCTTATTTTCTGACTTTTAAAACCACCGATAAAAGGGTTAACGAACGGAAACTATTTTCCTCCCTCAGCGCTTCCACGCGGAAACGAACAAAAGAACTTGTTTCCTAGAAGAAAAAAAAAAAAGGAATGAAAGTATGTTCTCCCTCATTTTAGGGATTGAATTTTCCACAGCGGAGGGGGAGCCAAATTCCTGAAAATGCAATCGCTCGGCCAATAGAACGCCAGCACCAAGAACCTCCGCCATCCGTTCGACGGTACTGTAGCCGCCCCCAGGCCTCCTCCATCGCCGCCCACCATGAAACCCGCCCGCATCTCCTCCTCCTTCCTCCTCCTCCTCCTCCTCGTCCTCGTCCTCGTCCTACCCTCTGCGAAATCCAGCAGGGCTACGAGCGTGAACAACCCCCAGCTCAACTGCGCGCCTCCTCCAACTCACCACGTCCTCGGCTACGCCCTGCAACTCCCTCCCTCCTGCCCTCCTTCATTCTCCTTCCGCCCTCAGGCGCCCCACCTCCAGTCCCCCTCCCTCCTCAACTCCCTCCTCGTCCTCCAACCTCACCCCTCCTCCTCCGACCCGCCTCCCGCCAACGGCCTCGTCACCCTCCCGCGTCACCTGCCTCCTGCTCGGGAGCCCTACTACCAGCCACAACGCGACTACAGGATCAAGCCACGGGCGAGACTACTTCGCCATCGCCAACGACACCTACCATGGGCCTCTCCACTTGCCAAGGCCATGATACGACCAGAACCCCTCTCTACGACCCCAGGAGGCTGGCCGCTGGGACGAGCTCACGTGCCCATCGCTGCCGCTGCCGACCCCGAGCAGAGGAGGGCCGGGGCCAAGTATCTGCTCACCTACCTGGTCACCTGGCGCGGGACGGACGACTGCCCACCATCTCCCAGAGGTTCGGCGGATCGAGCAATCGGCGCCGTCCTTCCTCGACGGCAACTCGCTGGCCTATGGCGACGTCATCTTACCTTTCCCACCCTCCTGATCCCGCTCGCGCACGCGAACGAGCAGTCGGTTCAGGCACCCGGCCGCCGCCGCCGCCTCGGCGGCACCGAGAAGCGCCGCGCCTCGGTGAAGAGGGGCGACGGGGTCAGAGGCGCGTTCTTGGCTAAGAAGTGGGTGTTTGTCGGGGTTGGGATCGGCGCTGGTTTTGTGGTGCTGTGCGGGCTTTTGGGCTGGTACTATTTCTGCTGTTTCAGGCTTCGCGGCCGCCAGCTGCTCGGTGATATGCCCGTTCAGCAAGCGAAGAAGGCGGGCGTCTCCACGTCCAGCGAGTACGGAGCCTTATCGGGCAAGGCTTCGACGGGCACGTTTATGTCGAGCGAGATCCGCGGGTTTGTCGAGGCTCTGGTGGTGTACAGGTTCTCGGATTTGGAGAAGGCGACCGGGTTCTTCGCGGAGGATCACAGGATCAGAGGCTATCGAGCGGTGATCAATGGGGACGATGCTGCGGTCAAGAGGATCAATGGGGATGTGTCGAGCGAGATCAGGATCTTGAAGAGGATCAACCATTCGAATGTCGTCAGGCTTTCGGGTTTCTGCGTTCATGAGGGCAACACCTACCTCGTCTATGAGTTTGCAGAGAATGGAGCTCTATCTGATTGGCTTCACCATGGGAAGGGCTCCGTTGATCGCGTGCTCAGTTGGAAGCACAGAGTTAGAGTGGCTTATGATGTTGCAGATGGACTCAATTACCTTCATAACTACACTGATCCTCCTTATATACACAAGAATCTGAAGAGCAGTAACATTTTGCTCGATAGCGAGTTCAGAGCGAAATTGGGTAATTTTGGACTCGCTCGCGCCGTAGAAGAGGAGGAAAAGGGCCTACAACTAACTCGACATGTTGTGGGTACCCAAGGATATATGGCACCCGAGTATCTTGAGCATGGGCTCATAACTCCCAAGCTAGATGTGTTTGCTTTTGGTGTTATCATACTGGAGCTCTTATCGGGGAAAGAAGCTATATTCGCAAAGGATGGGGACAATAAGGGAGAAGTGCTGTTATGGGCGTCGATAAGGGAAGTGATGAAAGGCGAAAATGTCAGGAGTCAGGTTAGAGATTTCATCGATCCTTGTTTGGGAAACGAGTACCCTTTTGATTTGGCTTTCGCGATGGCTGAAGTGGCGCTGAGATGTGTGGTGGTTGAGCCTGGATCGAGGCCAGCGATGGCTGAAGTGGTGACGTCCTTGTCGGCGATATATAATTCTACATTGGATTGGGATCCATCGGATGTTGGAAACATGAGTTCTGTGGTTCGTGGAAGGTAAGCAAGTTTTAATGTTTGGATGAAAATGGGAGATTAACATGTCACAGTGTGCATGCATCCCATTGAGTTGTTCATATTATTAAGGAGATAGGCGTGGCTTGCTGCTGGAACGAGATGCACAATATACAGGAGATTTTTTGTGATTCTTTTCCGAGGTGGGTCAGGGCTTTTCTAATGATTATATTGGTGTCTGTATGTTTGGAAAACGTTGTTTGTGATGGTATTGTAATCTTGTGTGTGTTGTTTTGGCTGAAAACTGTGAACAAGCTACTCATTCATCTATTCAATAAAAACTTTGCATTCTATTTATCTGAACGAGTTGTTTCTAGCCTATACGTATTGGTTTTTCTCTTAGGAGCCATTTGGTAGCCTGCAATTGGACAGGTTGTGACTATTGTTGGATGCAACTGAGTCCGTTTTACTCTGTTGCAGGAGTTTGTTTCGTTGCAAAGCACTGTCGCCGTCGTGACAGTTAAATTGGTTGCCACAATTAGAAATTTCTGCAAATTATTTTTCAGCAGATAAAGCTACTTATGAAGCTTCATGTACTTGCATTTTTTTGTTTCTGCAGGCTAAGATATATTTCATTTATTATACACGACAAACTTCACGGCATGATTAGTGCCGACTGTTATCATGAGATAAACAGCTTAATCAGGAAAACATACCAAAGCATATTTGGAGATGATTTCTGTTGATTCAATACCTAAGAAAAATTTATGAATGGAAAATTATCGTATCAATATGACATGCTTTAATGATACCTAATATTTCCATTGAAATAGCACTTCTTTTGTTGTCAATTGTGCAGGTTTCCCCCCATGCTGATCCTTTAACCCATTAGAATTATTGATGGTCCGCGAAACAAACATTAAAAAGCGACAAACTGATTTATGCATCCCCTTGAGCTTATGAAGTAAGATATATATATCCATCAGAATTAAATTCAAGTTCAAAGAATATTTATAAAAGTTCAAGAAACAAGTATATTACAAAGTCAACTGTGCTTCGAATTTAACAGATAATAGAACAAGCAAGTGGAATAATGGGAATAATCAAGAACTCGGGTCTACTTTCAGTCTTATCCCTTGTTGAGTTGACAATATTTTGATGACAGTTGCGAAAGATGGTGGATTTGATTAGAAACTTTTTAGAGAGAGAAAATAGATAAATACTTCTCTTAAGAAAAAATACATAAAATTTGACTTGCCAAGATTCCGACTTATTGAGCATCTTTCTACTACTTAGAAGAAACCTCTCAAACCTCAAAAACTTCACATAGAAGACATTCCATATATTAGTCAACCATGCATGGTTCATTTCCTCTTTGTGCTTTATCCAGTATCAGAAATATCAGAAGACAATTTATTCCTTTGGATAACAGTCCCTAACAAGGTTATAAGAACATATTCCTTTTGAAAATAGCAAGTTGAGATCACTATCTTGCCGATGCTCGACTTGGTATATAATCACAATCTGAAACAAGAACTATGATCACAAAACAAGAAGCAGAAAATGGAAGAGAGGTCTTACATGAAAATAAGAGCCTATCTTTGATAAGCCAAGAATGACTTGCCGACTGGTCCTCATGAAGATCTTTGGGTTATTTCAAGCTTGATTTAGTCGAAATCTCTCAATGGATCAATATCGGTAGTCATTTCTTGGTTTCCTAAGTGGCTCTTATTCCTCATGCTAGACCTATCTCTCTTCCTTTCTCATTATGGATAAGAATTTGGAAGAGGTAGAAAACTAACACTATTCTTTGTTAATCAGAAAGCATGTAACAAGCATGCATTTTAGGCATAAGAGTAGGTGTACTGGAATGCAATAGTCAACTGTTGGATTTAGTAAACACTTGATGTCAAGAAGAAGAACAAGAGGAGGGGGGTGGGGGCGGGTTGGGTTCTAAAAATGTTTCAAATGGATGAAACCCAGAGTATCAGAACGTTCGCTACATCTAATTAAAACAATCAGGATTTAGGGAGTACTGAAAATTGAGGAATTAATGTGTAAATAACACAGTAGTATGACTTCAGCAGCAGAAAGACAGAGATCTTTGCTACTCAAGTGCCGATATCTTCGCCATGTCAGAAGACCAATGTTCAACCCCTGATATAGGTAACTACTCATCTTTATGTTTGATCATGGTTTGATACATCAAGTTTTGTTTTAATTCACATCCATGTTTAAGGAAATTTGTTTACTGATACTTGGATGTGGAACATTCAGTTTGGAATGTTATATGCAGAAGGCAAATCTATGCATTTAGACAAATTTCCAATTTCCTGTCGCGGTTAAATGAACTCTTTTCTTGATTATGCATACACTCCTGAACACTTCTGAAGTTGGTGTCATCAGAATGGCCTTCTCTGGTCTACTCACATATCTATCGACAAATAATTACTTGCATTAACAAATAAGGCTAAGCTCTACGCGATTCTACCATGAACTTTTAATTTAACAGATAATAGAACAAGCAAGTCAATAACAGGAATAATCAAGAACTTGGGTCTACTTTCAGTCTGATCCTTTGTTGAGTTGACAATATTTGATGACAGTAATAAGTTGCGAAAGATGGTGGATTTGGTTAGAAAATTTGTACAGCAAGAAAATGGATAAATTCATAAATTTTTTTGGGAAAAAATACATAAAATTTGACTTGACAAGATTCTAGCTTATTGAGCATCTTTGTACAACTTAGAAGAAGCCTCCCAAGACTCAAAACTTCAAAAACTTCACATAGAAGACATTCCATATCTTAGTCAACCGTGGTTCATTTCCTCTGTGCGCCTTATCCAGTATCTGCAGAAATATCAGAAGACAAGGTATTCCTTTGGGTAAAGTCCCTAACAAGATTAAGAACATATTCCTTTTGAAAATAGCAAGTTGAGAACACTATCTTGCTGATGCTCAACTTGGCATATAATCACAACTTGAAACAAGAATTATGATCACAATATGCACAAGAAGCGAAAAATGGAAGAAAGGTCTTACATGAAAATAAGAGCCTATCTTTGATAAGGCAAGAGTGACCGACTGATCGCCATGTAGATCTTTGGTTTTTTTCGAGCTTGATTTAGTCAAAATCTCTCAATGGATCAATATCAGAAGGCATTTCTTGGTTTTCTAAGTGGTTCTTATTCCTTCTCTTCCTTCTCTTTATCAGAAGGCATTTTTTATTCCACCTCATATAATATTTCTTAGAGAGACTTGTCAGTCGGCACTTCTATGTTTTTTTCTCAAAATCAATGATAATAAGGTTTCAGGTCCAGATGGATAAAAGAACATACTCCATTGAACATCTAAGAAAAGAACTTTGAGATCAAGCATAGATAATAAAAGTTTATGTCAGTCAATTGCACCGGTTTGTTGATGGCGAATATTGTTTTAGATAAGGTTTTAGCTCAATGAAAATTGATTCTGCGCCCTAAGTCAACTGGTCCCTGACCAATCGAATGCGTGAATCTTGGGCTATTCTGAACTTCTGAGAGAAGAGGGAAGAACCAGGTAATTGAGGAATTAATGTGCAAATTATACAATAGTATGACTGTGCAGCAGCAGAAAGAGAGATTTTTGCTACTCAAAGCGCTGACAGTCATTGTAATGTCAGAAGACCAATGTTCGATCCCTGATGTTCGTAACTATTCATCTTTAAATTTGATCATAGTTTGATATTCAATTACCAAGTTTTGTTCGGGTTAGTTTACATCCATGTCCAAGGAAATTTATTTACTGAGGCTTGGATCAGATGTAAATGTTAAGTTTGGAGCGAGATATGTGCCAGCAAAATCTATACATTTAGAAGATTTCCAATGTCCTGTTGAGACTAAATGAGCTGTACGAGTAACGCATGCAACACAATAGATGAATTCTTTATTATACATGTACTCCTACGGAAACCAACTTCATTACTTGCATTAACAAATAAGGCTAAACCTGAAAAACTCTACCATGAACTTAGGACTGTTTTCAAAAACTGCCACGAATTTTTTTTGCTCACTTAAGTACTAAGTTCATGTTAGTTTTTTTGAAAAATCAAGATAGTTTTCTGAAGAGAAAAATATCTGTAAATTTATGATGGCCCAAACTTCTCAATAATAATTTACACTGAGATTATACAATGTGGAACAGAGAATGTATCTTCAGTAAACAAATATTATTACATCTAATTAGAATAGATATCCAAGGATGAGAAAATATAAATCTCTCTCTGACATCCTAAGAACAATAGAATTGTGCATCTATTTGCATTTTATCAACTGGGTCACTAATAAAGACGTACAAAAACTATCTGTAAGGATGCAACAATTCTCCTTTCAAAGTACAAAGAGCCAGACACCTCTATAGATGTGTTTTGAGTATTTACACTCCCTAATATATCCTCTGTAAGCTGGCACACCAATGCACTACTGGAGCAAAGAGCTCTGGTAGAATTTGCTATCTCCCTCCTTTCTTAAAACAGAAAATCACACTGTATATATATTCTTGAACAAATGTCACCCAAAATTACCACAAAGTTCATCGACTACATTTCGACGATAATTGTAAAGTCTCAATGATGCCAAATATGGGATAATCACTTCATAAAGTTTTGACTTAACTGAGCATCAAGCATGAGAATGAGAGATGAGTCACGTAGGAGTCAACGGTAACCTTTTCCTCCGATCTTATCCAATTGCAAACATAACGAATATCTTCGGTCCCCAATAAGATTATTAGAACATATTCCTCATAAAAATGTCAAGTTACATGGCAAGTTGAGACAAGTGTATCGCTAATCCACTTGATATATAAAGACCAAGTGAGATAAGTACTATCATCACAAGATTCAAAACTCCCTCGAAGAAGAAGAAGAATGAGATGGAAAAGAGGCCTTACATGATGATAAGAGCCTATCTTTGCTAAGCCAAGGATGACTTGCCTATGTACTCTTGAGAAATTTTGGTAGTTCGAGATAAACACAAAATCTCAAAGTGGATAAGTAGGCAAGCATCCTGGCTTTGTTAAGTGGCTCTTGTTTCTCATGCTAGGCCTGTCTTTTCCCTGTTTACAAAGAGGTCAAGCAAAGTAAGTAAAACACAAATCATATCAGGCACCTGTTGTATGCGAGCAGGGCATTCTGAACTATACAGGTTTGAAGATTATAACTGTCTCATGTGTGGTTCTGAACACCCCGATCACGTTTGGGGCCTTTTGATTTGATTTATATTGTTTGAAACATAATAGAAAAGTGATATTACTGTTTGCTTATCAAAGTAAATGAAATGTTGTTTTGTTTTGTTTTGTTTATTGATCCATGTTACCAAAATCGCCCCACGAAAAGTATAATCTAGTTCGTGCGTGCGCTTATGATGTATTCTCGAACTGAGATGTCAAAACTAACTATTAGGCAATAAGAGCAGATAATGACTACTGGTTCAAAATGCAATTTTGATTCATTTAGAGCTAATATTTAGCCTTTTCTTCATATACTTTTTTTGTGGTTTTTTCATGACTGCATGATTGCCTCAAATTTTAGAGCTTGAGCTTTGATTAGTTAAAGTAGGTTATGCTTTTAATTTTCTTAAAAGAAGAATTATGTCATCGCGACTCTTAGTTTTATATATCCAAACATGTCTGTCTCTTCTATGCCTGCATGCACAAAGACACAAATAAACTATAGAAATAATTATATTAATGCTTCTAAATGTACCATATTCCCAGATGTTGATCCAAATAAGTCTACACCCATTGTATTGAATGCTGTTCCGAGTAGCTAATTTGTGCATGGTACAGATTGGTAATGAATTATATCCCATGCATGCTATTCCATAATCCAACCCTGTATAAAAAAGAGAGAACAGGACTACCAATTTAGGTAACATTTCTTGTTCCCATTTAATTCAACTATTGCAAAACACAACAATATTTCAACAACATGAACGACAACAAAACTTATCGTAGTTATCTACATCTCATGATCATTACAAAACAAAAAGAAAAAAAAAAGAAAACCCAGAAATTTCAGGAATCTACGATTTTTATTGCTGCAACATTCTGCAAAAAACATGCATCTCTGCTTCACTTGTGCTGCTCACTGTACCTGAGGATGCCATAGGCATCAACTATACCAGGAGGAAACACTGGAT
This sequence comes from Asparagus officinalis, assembly GCF_001876935.1. Taxonomy (NCBI): domain Eukaryota; kingdom Viridiplantae; phylum Streptophyta; class Magnoliopsida; order Asparagales; family Asparagaceae; genus Asparagus; species Asparagus officinalis. The sequence continues at coordinate 2,603,587 of NC_033794.1, read as the reverse complement.
CAGTCGCAGCCCTGACAGCAACTTTTGCGACTGCAGAAGCACTCACAGGAGGAGTAAAGAGAGGGCCCACAAGTGGGAGACAATTCAACGGCTTTGCTTGCTTAAGAGCCTGTACAGAAACATATAAGTTGTTTGCAATGTTAATCCATTAAAATTTGGGGTTATTTTACATGTTAGTCCCTCAAATCCTAAGGGATCTTGCAATTTGGTCCCCCGATGACCAAAATAACCCCTCAGCTAATGTTTTCCTTTTTGAACAAGAGGGTACTGGCGGGGAACATAAAAAGAGGGCTATTATCATCATTGAGGGACCAAATTGCATGACCCCATTAGGGTGTCAGGGACTGATGAGCAATTTCAAAGATCTGAGAGACTAAAATGGAATTATTGAAGACTTGCGGGATAACTGTAAGATGTGCAAGTTTGTGATACTAAGAGAAAAGGAGGGACGTACCATCTCGAGGGGTGAACCAATGACACCTAGTGGTAACTTCATGCTCCCAACTTGGCGAGTTCCATGAATGAAACCAGGTCTAAGTATTACTCCTGCATAGAAAATGTCAACTCGGACTGTTATCTTATTCATTGGCTACGCATTTCAGAGTTCATAACAATGAAACACTGGTTCTTAATGGCATGAAGACGAGATTGAAAAAAGTCATCAATTGAGATGATAGCCATGAACAACTTAAAGTTAAGGAACTCACAAATGTTTAAATGTACAACAAACATTGAAAGGGAGTGGACTAGTTTCAACCATTTATGCCCAATTTATATGTATTTGTGGTGTCTATTTTAGTGGAACACAAATGCAAATACATTATCAATACCTGAAAAACCAATTCCTGGACTTTGAAAAACTAAGATCGAGTAAACTGACCTCCATATGCAAATCTCGATAACAGTTCTGCTTCAGCAGCTCTCTGTGACATCAATTACCAATTTTTCTTAGTAATGTTTTATTGTAAAATAAACAAACTGTTAATTCATAATACACAAAGCTAAACTGGTTAAACTAAGAATATTTAATAGAATTGCACAATATGCAGCATTTCTCGACTAGTTCTCAATGTCATCGACCTCATTGATTATTGAACTTACCATTCTCACAGATGATATATACTTCAACATACCACTCATGCAGAAAGCAAAGAAAAACTTATTGCTACACAAGTGACAAACCAATTTACCAGTAGACTTTAACTTATTGTTGTCAAAACAATTGACCAGCTAAATCTACAGAATTTTATGGATCCACATTACATGACTAAATATAATCTCTATCCTTAAATAAATAAAGGACATACAGATTTTAACACTAAACAGCTTCAGAATGGCTGTAGGTGACAAAAAGCCCTTCTTAGACATGATTTTCAAGGCATGGAGAGTTTAAGACTACCACATCCAGGTAATCATGCATCTCAATTCTATTTAAATTGCAAAATATTAGAAATTTTAGATGCATCACTGGCATACAACTTCAACTTGCCAAGATAGGCAGAGCAAACTGAATAATTTGTATGCGAAGAGTACCTTTCCCTCGTAATATCCTTGTAATAAATAATTTACCACGCCAAAATCCGCAGCCGAAATATATACAACTCTTTTCACCCCTACCCATGAGAGAGCAGAAATTGATCAGATTTAAGAGTCGCTGCTAAAGGAGACTCTTAATAGTAACAAAGAAAGGAAAAGGATCCATATAAGTAGCTCCAAGGTCATGGTATATAGATTTTCTGTGGTAGTGCTGTTTAAAATAATTTCTAAGGAACACTAATAGTTAACTATGCTGGCAATTTGAAGTTTGCCAGATGAAGGTAGCCTCCAAATGCACAAAAACCCCAAAATCTCCTAAAAGTACATTACCAAAATCATAAACCAAAAAACTCACTGCCAAAGAATAATGATCATCAATAACTATAAAAAAATAAAATAAAAATAAAAACCCGTTTCAGCAGCAGCTCTGATGGCATTGATGTTTGCAGTCCCATTTATCTTGTACATATGAGAGTTAGATCCAAAGCCTCCAACACATGATATCTGCAAGAATAAACAGTAATATTTAGCTAATAATGATGGACCCTCTAATAAAAGAGTAGAGACATGATAGTATATTTACATATGATACACAAATAAACTCCTCAACATTTTTTGTGTTATCCCACTGGTTGCTTTTGGTTGTAAAACAGGAGGGAAGCTATGGTTATAAATTTATTCGGAATAATCCAAGGAGTAAATTAGAAGCTAAAAGAAGACGGAAGAAGCTGCAGTCTGCAGGTGTTATTCTCCCATGAAGTCAACTTCCAAAACTGGCCACTATATTCAATGAGAACATCCCCATCGTAGAGGCTCCATACAACACAATATGTACCACTTGACTGCCAACATCACCAATGCCTCCGCCATTCTCACACTCTAGGAAAAGAAAAGCTGGCGTAGAAATGTGAAAAACAGCTCATGAAACTAGTCATTCATATTCATATATGTCGTAATGATGAGGAATGATTCATCACAGCAATTGACCTTTCCCGGTTTATATAACTTTTCTTGGGCACAAGCATATTTGTAGTGCCGTGACCATGAGAATGAAGTAGATACAAGGAAGAAAACATACCACAGCTGACACACCGTTCATAACATCCTTTAAGGAATCAGGTATAAGAAGGCTTCCTACCAAAAAAGAAACATAAGAATTAATTAATTAAAGACCCGTAAGTTTAATAACAACAGCAATGTAGTGTGCCCCTTTTATATGTTCAACCTTGGTGCCACACAACTTTATCAGCCCAAGGTTCTCTTATGGATGACCTTCCTGACCTGAGGGGAAAAGAGAAAATACTAAAATTCAGACACGTGAAGACTGATATATCTGAGATTATCTGATAAATGCAGAAGCAAGAAAATTTGAATAAAACAGAGACCAAAAGGATATCATAAAAACAAAACCAGAAGCAACAAGCAACTTGGGTTAATCTGGCACGATAATTAACTAGGTTAGGTGGGTTAAACCAGTCAAGGGGATACAAACTCATACACGAACAGTTATTTTCCAGTCTAGGTGGGTTAACGCAATTTCAAAGTATAGCTGATTATGACTATATCAAAGCATACCTGATTATGACTATAGTATCGATACCTGAAATTACTGGGTCGGTTTGGGGTTAGGTCATCCATTCACCAAGTGAAAATTCAACACAAAGGATGTGGGCGTTGGTGGTTGCACAGCCTTACAGAAAGACACTGGGTAGTGGATATAGCACATTGAAGGACAAACTACTACACATCACGCATAAATTCTTCGTTCTCTCTTTATCTCTAACATTCTCTTCATACTCTATTGCTTCGTTTACTAGTCTGTTTATATTATCGCGTGTTTGCATCGCTCAAATCTAAATCGGCTATTCATTCTGTAAACCCCATTCACCCTTTCTCTACATTTGAATTTGTGACTTTCAGTCTGCTTCCCAAATGTACGTCTAGGTTGCAAACTATGCCTAACTTTTCTAGCATTTACTCTCCTTTCCCTTTGCTATCTACCACAAAGATATACATTATAAAAAAAGATGGGCAATAACATTATGTTCAACATAATTTTCGATGTACGAATACCTGCTCAAGCTCGAAACAGACAGACCATGCTTCAAAGCTTCTTCACAAACATGCGAACCAACAAAGCCGTTTCCACCCAAAACAAGCAACTGAAACAAAATGCATATACACAGAAACATAAGAAGATTATCAAAAAGTGTGATAGCAACATCAAATTTTAGAGCACTTTATCCTCTCTCCACCTTCTCTGAAGGAGGAGGTGGCACATTAACAGGCTCTGCTTCCTGATCTTTGAAGGGTTCATCCCCACGATTCGATTCGGTTGACAGCAACCTCCCACTTTGTGCAAAAGCTAGTCTGCTGCATCAAACTCATAATCAGTTCAATCCAAACTACTGACCAAATAAAACCCAATATAAGAATTACCCCCAAATTGGTATCTTCACAATCTAAAAACAAAAGAATTTGCAATTAGCTCCATAGAAATGTTAGAAAGTTAGAAATTACCGGAATCGAGAGAGCGGGGACTGCGAGTGGATCAAGCGTGAGATTGCCATCCTCATCCTGGAAATCTTCTCTCTTTGTCCCAAAAATTTCTTACTTTCCCCCTTTTTATTATACTTTCCATCTGGAGAGGGAGAATAAGGGAACACATGTTTAGTATTTTGTTATTGGGCTTGTTTTTATTGTGGATTAAGAAACGAAACCCGCCAAAGGCCCAATGAAAAAACTTCAAGACGATTTCTGATGCTGCCGTTTGTTCATAAAGCTGCCACCTTTTCTACTCCCTTGCTCTGCTGAGGATTGAAGCTAAATTTACATCCCCAAGAAGCAAAATTTTCGGGGAGGGGGGCAAAAAAGGAAAAATTTCAGAGCTTTCAGAGATACACGCTCTACTTCAGACCAAAGAACGCTTTGTTTTGTGTGTTACTTCCAATTCAGTGCTCTTCTGATTACAAATTTGGTTAGAAGTTGCAAATTTCCCGTTGCAGGGCAAAAGCATAGGTAAAAAAAAATGTGCTTGAACAAAAGCTGGCGAGTAAGACTGCTTCCTTAAGATTACCGAACTTTTTTTCCCCGCTAGACCCCTGTGTTTTTGGATGCCGCTTTTTTTTTTCTTTAGTGTCAGTGTGCACCCTGTGCAAAACACGACCCCTTTTTTTTTTAAAGCAATGTATTTTGAACTTGCCTCCCTCTAAGTTTTAATACATTTGATGTAATTACTCTACGCTTAAAATTAGAAACCATATTTATTCATCCATACTTAAAAGAAGGGTCAATACATTTGATTTCGAAATTATATTTATTCCTCTATACTTAAAGAAGGATCCAAGTTTCATTTGCTTTATCGTTTATCACACAATAATAATACTGTAGCATTAATAGTAACCTCAAGTATGGAGGAGCAGATACGACTTACTGTTTATACAACAGTAAAATACTGTAACATAAACAGTAACTTCGAGTGTAGAGAAGCAGACTAATTTGTTGTTCATGCTACAATAAATAATTCTTGGGGTTCTCCTTTTAAGTAGAGAGGAGTAGATTTGCTACCGAGCATGTGTATACGTGGGTGAAACATAATTCAAATTTTTTATTTAAGAAAAAGGGCATTTAAGAGTGCCAATAACGCATTAAAAGCTCATTTTTCTTGGGGAAAAAAATTTCTCACAAGCAAACCTTTTAAGAACTTAGCATCAGAGATAGCATTTATTCCGCCCATGCAAGATCATTTGCTTTGATATTAGAACAATATATGGTGCATCAATTATTGTTTTCCACTAGGTTACTTGCTTTCCACTGTATTTTCCGCAAAATACCTGATCTTATGTTCTTATAGAGATTCTAAAACGTTGCAGGCAATAGACGACGCTGGTCATGACGAGCCAAGCATGCAGAAGCTCCGAGGTTTAGAAGCTGTTGACAAAGCCCATCGGACGGCCAGCAAAGCTCCTCTGGCTAAGCAGAAGGATCCCCAGGAAACTCCATTATTATCTCTGCATCGCCTGCGACCACCAAACACCCGTAGAATACCGAGACCCTAGCTTTGAGCCTGTCCCATTTGCATTATGTAAACTAAGGGACTTTGTCGGTGCCGACTGCCGAGGGACAGATCTACAACCTCTTGAGTGGTGGTTCAAAATGAACCTTAAAAATTTTTCAATTAATCGTAGGGGGAAAATCAAGAAATAAATAGGAATAAAAAGAAATAGAGGAGAAAATAACAAAAAGAAGAAAATACAGTAGTAAAATCAAGAAATAAATAGGAATAAAAAGAAATAGAGGAGAAAATAACAAAAAGAAGAAAATACAGTAGTAAATATATAAAAACAATAATTTAACTTATCTTCATAAAAAGATGATGATTAGAAGGCCGGTAAAACTTAGAAAAGAGAGAAAAAAAAGGTTTAGACGCAAAAAAAGTAGAGTGAAAACAAAGAATGAAGAATAAAATTGAGATTCTAAATGCAATAATGAAAGGCCTAAGTATTGAACACAAGACCTCCTGAAGTAACTATTTTTATACCATGCTCATTGCCGCTGGGATAGAAACAACTTTTAGTACATTACTGATATGTATATTATGTATGGACTATTTCTAAAACTGAGGTGGTTCAAGGGAACCACCTTGAACAAGGGTGGCTCCGCCACTGCCGAGGGAGAAGCTAAAGTTATGGAAACATCCCTTGATAACTTTTCCCTTCTTGTGTAAAAGCAGGAGAAGACATGAATGAAGAGGAATTAATGGAAGAAAAGAGAGCACGCAAGGCAATTAGTGGAGATGGAAGTCATTCAGTTCTTGTCTTGGGAGATTAACAGTAAGTTAGATGATGGGGATCATGAAGAACTTCCTGAAGTCTAAGAACGATTAACAGTAAGTTAGATGATGGGGATCATGAAGAACTTCCTGAAGTCTAAGAACGAGTAGTATGAAGTCAAGCAAACAAGAAACGTACTGAATTTTTCTTCGTGTTTTGCACGATATATGTAACAGTAATTTTATGAAGCCCCCATATTGGTCTACTTTTATTTTTGCAAAGATCGCACAAGAATGATATGGGAAGACATTGTTGTTGCTTATGTTGGCATATTTTCGCAGAAATGGATATCATACAACAATAATGATGTTTGATACATGTGTATAACTTCCCATGTTTCCTGAGTGAAGTTCAAATAATCTGGAGTTGCATGACGCTGCCTCTCATTATATTGCATTCTCTAGCCATCCAGGAAGTGTTGAAGATTTCTTCATTCCACACATATCGCAGACAATGTGCAGCAAGGTCGTTACGAAATCGCAGCTGAGCAATAACTGTTAAAAGATTGAACGCATTAATCACAATTGAAAGTATTGAAGACATTTAAGTCTGAGACTAGGGGGAACCGAAGACTTCAGAGAAATAATAGGGGTACAATGTATACAGACACGCATATAGTTACAGAAAGTTTCCAATTTATA
>NC_033794.1:2577761-2596568 GCF_001876935.1 Asparagus officinalis | reverse complement strand
TGATGGACTAAAAAATAAAAATAAAATGGCTTAGGCTATGACAGGAGGTAGCAGTATGTTCAGTCATGCGCCCAACAAGGTGAATTGAGAGGCATGTGATTTCAGTTTAATTTCATGGAAAATTACGGTTTATGCTTGATTTGCAAATAAGAGCTCAAATTTTAATGAAATGGCAAGCGAAAGTGGGTTTTTCCTACATCATAAGCATTAACAAATTTTCAAGAAAAAGAGTTTGGCTAGCAACAGATCATGCCTTTCCCCCTTACCAGCTGCCACTGTTGGCTGAAAGAAAATGCCAAAGTAGTTAAAGACATTGAATCCTTGTTAAAGATTTCTCACTAAAACGAGAGAACTATTTAAGTCCATACGCTTCACTCCTAGACAATGCACATGTTAAGCAAACTTCAATTGGTCTAAGTGTCCGCATGATATATAATTAAGACCCCAAAAATAAAAACACAGGTAGTAATAGCAAAAGAATAAGAAAGGATACTATACATCAGCATCAGTAAGAACTTTACAAAATGATTACACACTGAATTAAATTAAATGTAGAAGGCTATCAATGGTGCTACACAAGATTAAAATTCATGGGACAGCATACATAAAAGTGAGTTAAAGGACATGGATACATAAAACCATATGCATGATAATGCTTTTGTTTTGTATGGGATCATGGTTAGAGGCTTTGGTGTATGCTCTCAAAGTTGAGCAGGTCAAAGGGAGGTATTCTTAATTGAATCAGTAACTGAGTTCATTGTTCATTTGGGAGACTCTGGTAGGATTATTTCAATCTTTATGAATCTCTTTTTTTAGCATGTGATTATCACTGTGTACACAGAAAGGGCATGCATGTACATTTCAGGACTTAGAGACAAGAGTACATAGGATAGAAACATTCAACTTTCACTATGGCATAAAACAAGCCATTATGGCATTATATTACAAGGGTTCATCTTGAATATGACATAAAACAAGCCATTACTGCATACTAAATATACTGCTTTGCTATGCATAGAAAATTAGCAATGTCCAAATTCTGGAATTTCCTTTAGCCCAAAAAGGTCGAGGTGTTAACTTACTAGGGTAAATAAAATGCTAATAACCTAATAAGATAAGTAATTTCCATATAGCCATCGATAATCAAACTTCTCTATTCTTTTACATAATCAGATTTAGTATATATTGGAATTATTTTGTCACGGTCAAATTTAGCTAGTACACTTGGAAAAAGAAAACTGCATACATCTTGCAACACAAAATTTGTAAAAAATAATTTTTAACTAATTTTAAAAAATTGTTAATCTTATGGAAAAATGATTTATAGCAACTCCTCATTTAAATCCAACGGCTAGCTATAATTGATCCAAGGAAAGTTAGTAATGGTTACTTATATTGAGTCTCTAATCATAGAACATTACTGATACATTGTATTAAAAAAACATTATTGATTTTAAACTCTTAAGTTCAAGTGGACCATTTATAAACACCTTTTGGTCTTATATCAAAGATTCAACAATTAATCACAAGAATAAATCCATTATACAAAGTTTGGGGATAACCCTATATGAGACAATTATTCTAGGAGGAAGAACTAGTTCTTGCCTAAAACAAGCAAGACCAATAAACCATATAAAAGGGAAAATGCATTTAGAATTTTCCAAGTAAAATTTTGTAAAAGGTCCATTTCTAATTCTAGTACTAATTCAACATGTAAACTTTTCTTTTGAAAACTAAAGTTAATTGTCATAAAAGCTATAGACTACAATAGCATCTACTTATCTTGAAACACTGAAGTTAAACTCACTGTATAACACATTTTCCGCTACAAGTTATATTAGTGAATACATCACAATAATAGATTACTAAACTTGCACATAATACACATTGATATAAGAATTTTTTAATGCTAAGAATATAAAATTATAACCCTCAACCCTCACCACAACTTTGGAGCTTTGGTGTTGTAGACGAGACCTTTGACAAGGTATCAAAGCAACCCAAGTTCAGTTCCCGCATGCAACAAATTTAAAGTACATTTTAAAACAATTAATATTGTCGTGTGAGTGCAGGCGCTCAAGCTGTGTGGGCATATTAGAGTATAAAATTCTAACACTCAAACCTCACCACAACTTCGCAGCTTTCGTATAGTGGGAAGGTCCTTCGACAGTTAACAATGTTATTTAAAACAACTAGTCCACTCGACGCTTATCAAAATGACCCTATATATGAGGCCATGCCTTTCACGTTTAACTACGCTAGCGACCAAACAAGACGACTCTCATGTCCCTCCAACACTCATTAATTCTTGTTAGAAAAGATGCTCTTACCTCTGAGTGAAATCTGTTACAGAATTTAATTAAATTAACTAAGCATGGATTCTTGTGAAGTAGCTCCATCTTTAAAAACTGCACTTTGGCCTCCCAACCTTTCACAAAAAAGAAAACAACATCTCACCATTCCCTCTCCCATGGATTCTTATTTCAATATGATGGTTACCGAGTGCCTAAACAAGAGACGTGAGGATAGAAATGCTGCGCTTCCTCGTCCCACGCAGCCTATTATCACCAACAGGAGCACTGCCATTGACTTCAACAATTCTCGTGAGTGGAGGAATTGGATGGAAACCAAGGTAAAAAAGATCCTTCGATTTTTAACTATATAACATCCTAATAAGCAAAGTTCTCTCCTTTCGCCCGTCTTTTATTCTCGTTTGTGGACTAGAAATGGAAATATTCTAAACACCATTTCTGGTTTCTATTTGATCCCTCCCTCTCCCTCTCTCTGTCTCTTTTGTCTTGGTTTCTATTTGGTAATTAGTCATGTAATTTCATTAGAATTTTATGTTTGATACAGAACATGATGGCTGAAAGGATTAGGAAGGATCCTGCCAATGCCCGTTGGGCTTACTATAGCAATGAGGAGAATTATGCGGGAGGCAGGGGCTTATTGCGCACATACAAGGACACAGCTAATACCTCAACCTCCAGCAACATGCTTCTGACGGTGAACTGCAAGGTCTGTATGAACTACATGATGGTCATGCAGGAAATCAAGGCTTGCCCAAAGTGTGGTGGAGGTCTGGTTCGCTTTGAACAGGAAAGATGCTTCTGAAGACAGATTTTAATAGAAGGGTTATTTACATATTAGTCCCTTAATCTTCAATAATTCCATATTAGTCCCTCAAATCTTTGAAATTTCTCGTACGTCCCTCAAATCCTAAGGGGTCTTGCAATATGGCCCCTCAACAACCAAAATACCCCTCAGGTAACGTTTTTTAAACATAAAGGGTTTTGTGGGGAAAACATAAACTAAGGGGTCTATTGGTCATAGAAGGACCCAATTGCAAAACCCGTAGAATTTGAGGGACTTATGAGCAATTTCAAGGATTCACTGGACTAATGTGGAATTATTGAAAACTTTGAGGGACTAGTATCTAAATAACTCTTAGTAGAATGTTAATGGAAGGGGTTGGATTTCTATTAAAAAAATAAATGAGTGATTGGTATATATTCGCATTTCTCATTATTCCAAGTTAGTTTTTCCCAATGAATCTGCTGAATTAGATTTCAATGATGCAAGATAGAATTATAATCATAGCAAGTTATAAATTGGAAATACTGCTGAATTAGATTTCATTGACGCAAGATAGAATTATAATCATAGCAAGTTATAAATTGGAAATACGACAATGGGAAAACTCCAAGAGAACGGATATCTTGTGATGGTGAAATAAATTGGAAAGGGAGAAAATGACCAATTAAATTCTACACCCGGCTACAACACAACTACATCAACTTCCTCATGATGGTTCAATAGTTTCCTAAATAACATCATGGTCATCTATTAAATAGAGATCTCACAGAGTTCACAAATTTTAATTGACAACAGACTGTAGATAATTAGTTTGCTACTAAAAACCAATATCCATAAACAATTGTAATGCAGATTTTAGTAATTAACACATCATGGAATCAATATGCTTTCAAACCAAGCAGCGAAATCCATGACCCTTCAACTCTAATAGATATTCCCTTTCCATAGTGACATTGGGCGCTATTTTAACTCCAATAGATATACCCTTAATAATAGTAAATAACTAAAAGTGAAGTTATTCATATTCTAGGGGTGAAACTACACTTCGCAACGCAAACAACTTCAAGTTTTAAATTTCTAATATCTAGTTCATGCTAAATTAAAGACGTAGTCACATAACACTGATTTTGACCAAGCAAACATCTGACAGGTTTACCAATTCTCTCAAAGGCAAGAAACTATTAGCTGAACTGCAAGCAAACATTTTTAATGCACTTCTCTTGAGAACTAATAGATGTTTGTTAAATTGCCTCGACGAATTCTCCTCCTAACTTCAAACAGTTTCCAGCTCAATCACAATATGATCAACCTTAAAATATAAGATACAAAAAAGAAGGAAAAAAGAAGAAGAAGAAAACCCATATCATTTCTCATATAGACAGGCAAAACGCATAAAGAAAAACCCAAACTTTGCAGGAACTGCTAACCTCAATGGAAACTGACAACTCGGTCAATCTGAGTTCAACACTTCACCGAGTTCACCAAATCCTGCTCTGATTCGCTCAAAACCAAATCTTTGCCCCTTCTCTCGACGGTAATGAGAGAAAACCTAACCCGAGATAAAGAGTTGGGGTTTGATCTAAGAGATAATGAAGTCATTGGGAAGATCGAGGAGAGATGAAGGGAATTTGAGAAGGCTAATAAGAGAGAGGTTGAGACGATGAGAGATGGAGAAATCGGAGAAATTAAAATAGTTATTTTTTTTCCATTTGATGTTGAGGAATGAGGAGGGAAGTGGTGGATGCGTATTTAGATATTAGCCCCTTACATCTTTCATATTAGAGCCCCATCCCTGGCAAATTAAAATTGCTATTAGGCCCATCAGTTCTTAAGTTATATTAAACTAGTCCCTCAAATAATTGAAATTGCTATTTAGGGACTTAAAGTTTTCACGTAATTTTTTTAGGAGAGACTTGTTAGACTTTATTTTTTGTGGCCCACGTATTAAACCATCTTTAGTGGCAACGGTTTTTTATCACGGATTTCTTTAAACCATATTTTATTTTAAGTAACCACGTTCTTTCTTTAAACCACGGTTTTAGTGGCCACGTTTTAGTTTAGTTAAAAGATAATTATGGTTTAATAATATTAAGTGCTAAATCATCTTGTAGTTTAGTGGCCACGTTGGCCACGTTTTAGTTTAGTTAAAAGATAATTATGGTTTAATAATATTAAGTGCTAAATCATCTTGTAGTTTAGTGGCCATGTTTTAGTTTAGTTAAAAATTTTTTTAAGAGGGCTAAGAGAGAGAAACTCAAGTCTTCAACGCCGTTCTTCTTGCAGTCAATTTCTCTTCAAGATTCGAATCATGGATCTATGTACGCTCTCTTAATTGATTTGTTCTTTGTGAAAATCATATTGTTCTAAGATCTTGGTATTATGATAATCAAATCAAAATCAAGTTTGATTTGCTTAAATTAAGAATTAGATTTATATGTGGTATCAGAGCCATGATTAAAAAACTTATGATTTTCTATCATGATTCTTATTTCTTATCAAATAGTTCAATCACCGTTAATTAAATGTTTCTGCTGATTCTCAAACACTATTTTGTTTTGATGTTTTCGTATTCAATTGAATACATAAGTCATTGCTAAAGTTGATGATTATGAGCCATTACAGTGTATAATAATGTGAATATGAATATATAGGATTATTGACAAATTTAGAATCATATTCATGTTATTTATCTAATTGATTATCTGTTTATTCATTGATATAAATATGCATATAGATTTTGAGTGACATGAATACTTTAGGAAACATAGCCGAGTGGTAAAAATTTGAGAGGTTGAATAGGAAGTTAGCAGTTCGAATCTTATAGCCATAACAAATATTCAAACTGCTAACCTCCTATTCATTGATATAAATATGCATATAGATTTTGAGTGACATAAATACTTTAGGAAACATAGCCTAGTGGTAAAGATTTGGGAGGTTGAATAGGAGGTTAGCAGTTCAAATCCTATAACCATAGGAAATTTTTATACATATTTGAACATTGAATATTTGTTATGCCTATAGGATTCGAACCGCTAACCTCCTGTTCAACCTCCCAAATTTTTACCACTAGACCATGTTTCCTAAAGTATTCATGTCACTCAAAATCTATACACATATTTATATCAATGAATAAGCAGATTGAATAAACAGATAATCAATTAGATAAAGAACATGAATATGATTCTAAATTTGTTAATAATCCTATATATTTATATTCACATTATTATACACTGTAATGTCTCATAATCATCAACTTTAGCAATGGCTTATGTATTCAATTGAATATGAAAACATCAAAACAAAATAATGTTCGAGAATCAGCTGAAACATTTAATTAGAGAATTCAAAACATTTAATTAACGGTGATGGAACTATTTGACGAGAAATAAGAATCATGATGGAAAATCATAAGTTATTTAATCATGGCTCTGATACCACATGTAAATCTAATTCTTAATTTAAGCAAATCAAACTTAATTTTGATTTGATTATCATAATACCAAGATCTTAGAACAAGATGGTTTTCACAAAGAACAATTCAATTAAGAGAGCGTACATTGATCCATGATTCGAATCTTGAAGAGAAATTGACTGCAAGAAGAACGACATTGAAGACCTGAGTTTCTCTCTCTTAGCCCTCTTAAGTTTTTTTTTCAAATTTTCTTGATGGAGAGAAAATTTTTATCACGTTATGGGTAGAGAGAGGACCAAGTCTTAAATAGAGCAAATATCTCACGTTCCATCAACGTGAGCGGTTATTTGACAATTTATTCTCAACTAATATGACCAATAGGAATTTAGCGCTTAATATTATTAAATCATAATTATCTTTTAATTAAACTAAAACGTGACCACCAAAACCGTGGTTTAAAGAGAAAATGTGGTTACTTAAAATAAAAGATGGTTTAAAAAAATACGTGATTAAAAACCGTTGCCACTAAAGGTGGTTTAATACGTGGGCCACAAAAAATAAAGTCTAACAAGACTTGGTCCAAATAGAATTATAAAGTACGAGTTTAAACTAACTTTTTCCTTTTTAATTATATTCACGTATAACACTTAAATACTATTATTCTAAAATCATGAATTTACATAACTAAATTTAACACAAACAAATTCAGAAAGGAGAACACACTTGCTATTCATAATTGATGACAAGAAGTGCTAACAGAAAACAAAAGATTTCAGCTCACAAAGGAGAAAATGAACTGCAAAGATACAAAAGAAATGCGATGAATAATATATAGAAGGCAAAGATGGGCAAGGGGGTTTTATTTATTCATGGATTCACCAAAACAAATGGTGCGAATAGTGACCAACTCCACTAATTAAATTCACTGCAGGGAGACTGCCAGCTTCTCAGTTCAATCATCAGCTGGCCATAACCAAGTGCACCATAAAAATCATCAACACACAAAAGTTCAGAAACAAACGCCACTTGTTATTCATAATTGACGGCAAGAACTGCTAACAAGTACTAATTAAGATTCAGCTCACAGAGTAACAATCTAGCTACAAAAGATGCGGAAGAAATTAACGCAATGAATGATACAAGAGCGAAGATGAGCAAGGGCCTTCTAGTCTGCGAGACGTCTCCTATGAAATTTAGCAATGAAGTCTGTGGCCTTACTGTCTACATCAGGCTCACCAACCCACCACCCTCTGTCATAATCGCTTGGTCGGATCTTTCTGTGGTACCTCGGAGACCAATCAATGTCATCGTCGAGGTAGCTTGATCCTGAGAAGCAGCAGAAGAATGAAGATTTCCCCATTGTCGGTGTTCTTTCCTCGAGACAGCAGCGAAGACCTCTTTGCGTTTTGAGTATGTAGAGCTAATTGCCTTGGATTGGAGAGATAGAGAAGGTAGTATTTATAGGCACCCTAGAGCCGGAGGGTGGGGGGGGTCTTTCATGAATCAAGATTCTATGCCATCTCTACGGTGGGGATTGGTTTGCAATAAACAAAAAGATAAGCTAAGCTAGCTCATAACCAAAGGGAGCATATAACAATATCTAACACAAGTATTCTTTTCTGATAAAATGAAAATTTAATTACTCAATAAAAACAATCTACGCAAATTTCACACATCATTCAGCACAAAATTTGAACACCAGCAATGATCAGCAGGCATCAGTTTCCACCTTCCTTGCTCGGTGATATCCTCGTTGAACATGCAGACCATGTACATAAAAAATTTACAAGAAGTTCATCTTTTATTTTCTACATGAATCATCGTTTTAATCCTCTTTAGGAGTTCTATAGATTGCCAAGGGTGCATTCTGAAACAATGAAGAGCCTGATTAAAGGTCATTAATCTGTATTCTAGCATTTATCCACAAGATAAGTTCTTAACACAAGTTTTTTGAAAAAAGAAGTTCAGCAAAACATCTGTTGTCTATAATTCTGTAATTATCAGCACCTACTCAAATGTGTGTATTGTAGAAGTAGGGAGATACTGAAGTATCTATTGTTGTGTGTTTCAACTCATTTGTTCTTCTGGTAAGCCTCCTACAACTATAATTGATGCCAAAATAAACTCATTCTTTTCGAAACCTTTACTATTATCGCATCTATTAGGAACAACCCCCACCCCCGATAATACAATTCCAGGCCAGTTTCGCAGATGGCCACCGTGAACGCGTTGAAGTGGTTGCTTAGTGGACTGTTAAAGCTCCATCATCTAAACTAGTTTAAGCAAAGCTAATCAATAGATACTGTTATCTACCTCAAATAATAAATAAAAAGATTAGGGAAAAGATAATTAATAATGGTCTAAAGTGTGCTCTTTTCCCTTTGAGCTCCACTTTTGATTAGTGCTTTTGGTGCAGATCAGGGCTGGTTCAGGGCACATGAGTGCAAGCTGTCTCCCTTTGCAAATGTACTGTATCCATAGTTTGGCGATACTCAAATGTGAAGATCATACCAAGATATTTCCCTCTTTCAGCCTTTAGGCCTTTAAAGCCTTTAGCCATTTAATTTGTTTTACTCACTATTCTACTTATAAGGTGCTTGCTTGCTGTAGATGTATTGCTTAATTAAATGTTGACACCCTTCCTGCTTGCTTCCTCTAGTCTCATCTAATAGTGTGTCAACTAAGTAGGGTGAATTTCACAAAACCCCCCCTTAAGTTTGGCCAATTTTGAGATAACCCCTCTAATTAAACTTCAAAAATATCACCTAGCCCTCTTAAGTTGGGGTGCTCCAGGAAACCTCTGAACATTTTCAGTTTTTCCAACTAACCAGATGAACTAGTAAAAAGACTAAGATCAGTGGCGGATTCAGCATTTCTGAAAAGTGGGTGTCATTATATAATTAATAATTAAAAAAAACTACAATGGTTTCTGATGCGTTTTTGTATTTTCAAAAGGTATATAATCACTACTATGAATATTTCTTTCTTAATATACGCCACCAAAAATTATTTTTTTTTCTTGCACAAAATTAGTTTCATTCTTTTCTCCTTCATTTGATCTTGCGAGCTCAATCTCATTATATGAGCCTTGTTGATTTTAATCCTTTTCGAAATAATTTCGTTTCATTTACAGTGCCAAATCTAATATTCGCTAACATGATAGCCTTGAGGGTTACATTGTAGCAATAACTTTTTTCCATAATAACTTTTAGAGCTGAGTATTTATGTGGTCAAATGTTTATAAGACTAACAAGATCAATTTCTTGACTGAGATACCATTTTCAAATTAACCACTCTAATTAGTATATTAAATAATGACACCAGTTTGCAAAAAAGAATCAAAGAGCACAAAGCCTGGAATTGTCACCTTGTGTCTCCTGAACAGGCTATTGAGCTTTATAAATAAGTTTAAGTAGAGAATTGCATCTCTTTAGAAGTTAAGTAAAACCTAGCTAGCTACATGCATTTTGTGCTCCCTAGCAAGAAATTAATTTGAAAGATTGCAGGCTTTTATCATAAACAGTTTTCAATATGTACAGAAAATGATGAATTTCTCATTCAGTGTGCGGTTATGATTTGTTTTACGGAAAAATGAGAATGAGTGCAATTCATGAGGATATCACGTTAAATAAAAATGAATCACAATTATCTAGATATTCTCGGATGAGCATGATTAAGGAATGTTTGAAAAGGGGAAAAGAAGAAGAAAAGGGATCAAACTTAGAGGTTAAGTGTCTCTTTCTTTTGAGAGTGACATTTTCTTCACATATGCCAAAATGTCACAACTTTAACCACACCAAGAGGATTACTCAAATGCATTTACAATACCAGGGAAAAATTAATTCAAAATGAAGAAAATATAACATAAACATTGATCATCAAAATTCCAAGTTCCCCTGTGGATTCACTTCTTAAACCAAGTCTCTCACATTAAATAAAACGACCAAGCTAACTCAAAAATCCTATTAGCACGTTACAAAAATTATTTTTAAGAAGGTGTGCCATGCATAATAATTAAGTTATTTCTATATATAATATACTGCTTATAAATTTTAATAAATTATGCATCCAAATAGTTATGAACCCCACCCAATTGGCAGCAAGAAGCTTGCTAGGTTCTTTTACTTCAGTTTATAAGCTGGTCATATAACCAAATGTACCATAAAATCAACGCACACAAAGTTACAGAAACAAATGCCAGTTGTTATTATTCATAATTGATGACAATAACTGCTAACAAACACTTAGATTCAGCTCACAGAGAAGTAAGCTAACTACAAGGATACAAAGGAAACACGATGAATGATAGAAAAGACTATTGAACAAGAGCTTCTAGTCTGCGAATCGACTCCTATGGAACTTAGCAATGAAGTCTGTAGCTTTAGTGTCTACATCAGGCTCACCAACCCACCAGCCTCTATCATAATCACTCGGTCGGATCTTCCTATGGTATCTAGGAGACCAATCAATGTCATCATCTCTGTAACTTGATCCGGAGAAGCAACAGAAGAATGAGGACCTCCCCATTGTTGGTGCTCTATCCTTGACTCGAAAAAGGCTCTGAAAACAGTTGGTAGTGCTCTTTGCGTTGAGTATGTAGAGCTAATTGCCTTGGTTTGATGGAGAGAAGCGCTGTTCTCTTGTATTTATAAGCACCCAAGAATTGGAGGGTGGGGGGAGTCTGTCATGAACCAAGATTCTATGCCATTTAGACGGTGTAGATTGAGTGAGGGCATTATCGGTTAAAGTACCACGAAGAAAAGCTAGGCAATTAGGACTTCCTTATCACAATGTGACCTACATTTAGATGCCTTCCATAAACAAGAGTGAAGAGCATAACATCATTAATTAGCATGAGTACTCTTGTTATGAAAAGAAAATTTCATCACTCAAACCTAGCAACCGATACAAGTCTTAAACACCTTTTAGTAAAGTGGTACCGATATTGGTCCAGTTGCTATCATTTTCGCTTTTCCTTCCTTAGTAATATCCTTGTCGAATACGAAAATGCTCGTAGAAATATTTGAGATTTGTACTCTTATCACTACACTCATTTTCATTTCAATCTTCAGTACTCGTATGGACTCCCAAATGGATGGATAAGCATTCTATAACAACAAGCCTGATTAAGCTCGTAGTTTATACACAACCATTTATTGCAATATACAAGTTTAAATACAAATTCTAGCGTAATTGTTCATGATTTTCTACTTTAGGGCTTTTCGTTGTTAATTGGCATGAACTTGTTTGAAGTAATAATTCAGGGAGACGCTGAAAGCAGCTATCTCGAATCTTTCATCTAAAAACGAACCATTGTTCCCATAAGGTCATTGTTCTAAAAATTTATATCAAAATTATATTTGCTCTTTCTTTAAGACTTGCTGTTTTGGCTCAATTAGGACCCCTTACAGCTGTAATGTGCTTAAGAGAAACAACCCGGTTGAAGCGTTATGAACCCTTTGAAATGATTGCTTAATGGACTGCTAAGGTCTTATCATCTGAACTAGTTTAAGCAAAGCTAAACAATAATTATTCTTAATCCATCTCTAAGAATAAAAAGATAGTGGTTTTGGTGCAGGATCAGGGCTGGCTCAGGGGACAATAGTGCAAGCTGCGTCCCTTTCAAAAGTATTAATATTGTAGTCATAGAAGAGGAGAGATATTTGCCCCTCTTAAGCTTTTATAGCCATCTGTTTTAATTCATTATTCTGTTTAAAGTGCTTGCTTGCTGTGGTTGTATTACTTAATTTTTCTTCATACGAGTTGTATTACTTTATTAAATGTTCGACACACTTGCTTAACTGCTTCATATTGACAATAATATGGTAAACTATGAGAATCTCAATCATGAAATGAAAAAAGACAATGCACCAATCACTTGTACTCTTTATCTCATCACTGACATCTGGGTCGCGGGTCTCATTTCGGGGGGGTAATTGTGCAAAAAAAATTGTTCGTCGAGGAAAGTTGTATGAGAATGTGGGGTGTCTTGTGAAATTATTCTCCGGTTCTAGGTACTTGGTCAGGGCACAATAAAGAAGAGAGAAGTTAACAAGCAAGATTTACAGTTAAAAGAGAGTGGTTCCGTATGATTAAATTGTAAAAGAGAGAGGCTGTGGGTAGTTAACTTGAACTCACCCATAATACACCGCATGCACCATCCTCTGGTCGACAAAATCTGCAAAAAGAGAAAAGGAAAAAGTTGCTGAGATTTGAAACTAAGAAAAAGTGAACATAAAATCAGGCGAATATCTGCAAGATTAGCAAACCCATCTAGATTCTCAAGAAAGGAGATTATCGAGAAAAATAAAAACTAGGGGAAAGAGGCATCATTTCAAACTAGGTAAAAGATGCATCATTTCAAACTAGTGAAATGATGCATCTTTTCATTGGTCACCCTCGGATATAGCTCATGTTTTCATTTCTTATTCACTGTACTTGAAACTGTGGATTTTATGGACACAATGCAAATAAATACATTTTTTTTGGCCGGGGCGGGGGGGGGGGGGGGATGCTCACGTACGTTCAGGGGTGTTTTGGCAACAATTTATCCTTTATTATTTATTGTGAAGCCTAACAGAGATATAATGTGGGGTTTAATCATAAATTAAGTGTATAAATTTGAAACCCATTTCCTACTGTTGAAGAAAATACACCTTCGGATACTGGACTAGAAAACCATATAAATGAGAACAATGAGCTTTACAGTAAAAACTGCAGTTCCACAACACCAACTAAAGACAAATTAAGGTAACAATGACAGTCTGTCTCATCAAGAAATTTTAGAGTCTTCCCCATGGAAACTTCAATTCCTACTGAAAATGTCAAGTCAGATAAAAATCTCACGCACCCCCAAGCTTAAACCTGCTGGACAAATTTTACAGTATATGCCAGTAGCTAGCAACAAAACAGTGAATACCCAATCTTGCAAAAAACAAAAAAGAAACAGAACCGGTACATTGCAACAATGCATGTCGTTTCTTAGATATCAGTCACTACATACCGCGCACATTACAATATGCCAGTAGGCCCAGTATAAAATCAGCTAAGATTCTGATCTGGAAGCACACAACTCTGAGCTTTATGGCCGAATCAACCACTTATAAAAGCTTATAAAAGCTCATATAGGAGAAAGATTGTGAGAAACTGAAAAGCAGCATCCAAAATCTAATAAGCGCAGCCAAAGGTGAAAGGCAACAAGCTTCTACGCTGATGATTAATAACAATTATGTGCATTTTTGCTAAAAAAAATCATCCAGAGTGCAGTAATGACAATTCTAGGGCAGTCCAGGATTAGCTAGCTCCATATAAGATGATAGAAATTGGTCAAGGAATATGATCAACAGGAACCCTTCGGAATTCTTGGACACTGCTTCTTTATGAAAAGATCAGAAGCCTGTTCATCGGCGTGCACTACCACCAGCAGTAGGTGCCTGAGCCGATCCATAAGCATTTGGTGCCTGAGCCGATGCGTAAGCATTTGGTGCCTGAGCCGATGCGTAAGGATTTGGTGCTTGAGCTGACGCATAAGGATTTTGTGCCTGTTGAGCTCCGTAAGGATTTGGTGCCTGGGCTGATCCATAAGGATTTTGTGCCTGTTGAGCTCCATAAGGATTTGGGGCCTGAGCAAATCCATAAGGATTTGGGGCCTGAGCAGAGCCATAGGGCGATGGTGCTCTAGTTGATCCATAGGGTGAAGCAGTCTGTGCTGATCCATAAGAAGCTGCGACATTTCCAGCAGTCGTGGGTGCTTGAGCTACACCGGTTGCTTTAGTAGCAGCATCATAGCCAGCACCAGTACCTTTCGGAGGATCAAAGCTGCCACCCTTGGAGTTATCATAGCCTGCAGCCACTCTGGACGCATCATATCCAGGATGAGTATGGGCAGCCCCAGCTAAGCCTCCCCCATACATCACTGGACCACCACCAGTTGATGCACGTCCCTGTTGGTTAAAGACGCCAGCATAGTAACAGTTAATGGGGATAAATGATGTGGTAATGAATTATAGTTCAAATCAGAAGATAAAAACAACCAACTTATGCGAACTGATATCCCACTTGCACAGGGTTTATTTTTTAAGACTTTATCAGAATGATTCCATATTTAAGGATGACTGTGATGCTTACCAGCCTCATATGACACCCGTGCTCTCCTGAAGCAGAAATACATTTATGAAACTTAAAACAAATTCCAGCACTAGACTCAAAAAGTTTTTTAATTTATAGGTGATGTATTTCGGGGGATAGAAATACTAGATGATCTGAAAAGTATGTAGCGCAGAAATTTTCATTTGGATCTTTCGTGTAAGGTATAAGAACAATATATAAGAAAATAAGGGGTTCTAGACAAGTTATATTACATGCAGACAATATTTTGGTCTATGTTGCATGGGTACAGACACGAGTACAGGTGCTGGACATGGCCAATTTCTAAAAGGTAGGGAACGGGGACACGGCTATGTATATATGAAATTTAACAATTTACATGAAATCAAAATTGTTTGTTTCATTCCCATGTTATGAGAATCAAATTCCTACAACATATTTTGTGTTTATTTTATTATATATTATATAATTGAGTGTTTAAATTAAAACATGTATTATATAATTGCGTACACATCTAAATAAAGGTAAGCATATATTCAAGAAGCGTCCAAGGAGTGTCTGTGTTGGGTACAGTCGACGGCAGTGTCAGGTATGAGTACAGCTTCATGAGAGAAGTATCTATGCAACATAGATTTTTGTCATTGTCTACATAAATCTTGATTGAATTTACCGTGTGCATGCATTTTAGGGCACGAGTGCATGTGTGTGCGTGTTTGTGTGTGTTTGCAGTCTGCTGTGGGTAAACCTGACGTAGTGCTTATAGCATCTCAGCTAGGGACACAAATTTCACATCTAGAAGTTCAAATTCACCCTTTTGCACCTCAACTAATTCGCTGGTGTAATTTTGATAATAGCATTTAGTTCCATGCTGTTGAAACTTAGTACTAGAATTTTCTTAGTCGTTTTTGCACTTCCTTAATTTCTTCCCAAGTATTTGGCTGCTTTCTGAGACAAGTTCTGTTGTTCCTAGTGTGATTATTTGTCAAGTGTTTTGTGGTAACTGAAAATGAGCACGGTATTTTAGAGGAGAAAACCTCAATTGTCCACGAATAAAGATTTTATTTTTACCCTTCGAATAAGAAGCTCAAATGACGACACTTTCATAGCAAGGATCATCTACTGTAGTCAGTTATTTGTTTCCAGTTGGATAACCACAATTCAAAGAAGAACTGGCTAGACCAATTCCAACCAATTCATCCATTAAGCTTCAAGACAGTATCTGAATGTGGGGATTCCCAGGAAGAAAAATCCCATGGTTCTGAGATCTTGCTGCACTAAACGGAATTTTTTTGATTGCTGAGCTATAATATCCTTACTTTCTAAGAGAAGGGTAGAATGTTAACAAGGCATCTGAATTGGAATTACTAAATTGTAAACTAAAAACGGCTATTTAGGTTCAGTCAAGGTTGAATCTGGCTTGAGTTACTGAACAAATTTTCACAACTAACTTGAAGATTAGATTTCTGATTTTTTTTTCTGTGGAAGAGGAGAACCATCATCTAGGGCTCAAGTAAAGATATGACCAGACAAATGGAACTAGGGGAGATTATGAAATTCAAAACATAGAAATACATGAACTTCTTTAAGTAATAACACTCTGATATTAGGTCAAGTAAATATTCATGTGAACACTGAAGATGTTGATGGAAAAGAACACGGAAAATCTCCTGTAGGCTCTCTCTCCTTTTAATATGAGATGTCTCTATATGTATATATATGGTAAAGTCAATCAAGATTTATGAGACTAAAATATCGTGAATATATACCATTAAAAAAATATAGCAAGTGATTTTGACACTAAGCGATAATGTATCTAACCTGTGGGTTTGCATAAACATCGCCATATGCATTTTGTCCAACAGAATGTTGGCCACTCGTATCATTCTCCTTGTACTCTCCACTGTTACCATATGATCCACCACCTGTAAGAAAGATCTATTAACAATATGAACTAAGAGAGAGAAGAAAACTGAAAAGCCTAAGAGGGGCGGACAAATAAACATCCATACCAATCTTGTCAAGGTTAGTTGAATTAGTCAACTCAGCTCGTAGCTTTTCCACTTCCCTCCGCATGGACATATAATTCTTCTCCATTAGTTGAAGTGACTCGTAATGGTCACTGCGCAATTTCTTTTCATAGTCATAGGTAGCTCTGCATTGAAAGAGAGCATAAAAGACCCATGGCTCACTGACAACTTCAAATATATATATATAACACAAAGAGCTCCCAAATTCTCACCTGCAATGCTGGTATTCTTGATTTAGATTGTGCAGTTCAGACAGCAAAGGAGGGACTTGCTGAACATCAGCGTGGCTCTTCTGTAGATCCTGGTTTAGTTGTTGCGCTTTCGCCATAAGATTCTCTTTAGCTTCCATTAAACTACGGGCTTCTGCATGAGCCTGTTGCAACTCCACCTTAACAGTCTCGGAAGCCTTCAAATCGGCTTCCATCTTAGACATCCTATCAATGAGTCCCCTCATATGTTGTTCTTGCTCATCTTTCATAGCACGCATGTTATCGGTCAACCTCTGTAGCTCGTGTTGGTTAGCAGCTAGCTCTTGTCTCAAAACTGAATGAGTAGCTGCAAGCCGCTGGTTCTCTCTCAAAAGCTTTTGCATCTCAAAATCTTGTGCAGCAAGTCTCTGCTCCATAACTTCTGGTGGAGGCAACATATCAAAAGGAAAGGCACCAGGGGGAGGACGAATGCCTGGTCCAAATGGATCCGGGCGCAACATACCGGGACCGGGAAGAGGCTGCCGTAGATGAGATGGTGGGGGCACACGACCTTTGCTTCCCATGATCAGCAATATACTCAAGTCTGTCTCACACCAATTAACATAAGCTCTGAGCTAGAGTTTAAAATACCAAATATAGATAAAATATATAGCAGAATGAACAAGAGTAAAATGGGAAGGAATTATGAGAACAAAACATGAAGAACAAAGCTCATATAACACCCTGAAAAAATGAACTAAATACTGCGTTACACTAATCCTGTTAAAGCAATTAATAGAAAGAAGAAGAGGTGGCACATGTAAGGAAGTAGCTTGAGGTACAATTAATCCACAATGATTCATTTGCATGAAAACATAGGTTCACTGAAAACGTTTTTTAATCTACGTCTGGATCATCATAATCAAAGTCTTCCCCTCAAAATGGGTTCAGTGAAAGGGTTAATCTACGCTCTAGATCATCATAGATTCATAATCGAAGTCATCCCCTCAAATTTGTCATATGCAAACCAAAATTGCTCAGAGGACATCAATAAACAGCAGATAGTAAGGCACATTTAGCCTGCAGTCTGCAGCATTATTGTTTCCACTTTCCCCATAACTCGACAGCTTCACAAAACACACTAGTCAAACATAGATCCAGATATTACAGTATGATTCAGAAGAAACATAATAAAACCAGTTCTAATATGAAAAGTGAGAAAGAGATTTTGAAATTAAAGAGGACTCCTCTTCTCACACCCATTTATGCTACCTCAAAGGCTCAAACTACAAAACATGGAAGTGAATGACAAATCTAACTCATAAAACAATATAGACAGGAGTTTGTACCTTGTAATACCCTCTGTTCAAATCAATGTCCATATGAGAATTGAAAATTTCATTTGAAACAAAGGATAAGAAGCATGACTAAAAACACGGCAACCTTTTCCTATTACCAAGAGTCAACCATGACTAAAAAATTCTAATTTAATGCAACAACATGCTTTATCTATTACCACCCAACTATAGTAATAAAAAAAGGGACATAACATACGAAGCAAGAGTGGAAGCTTATGCGCACAAAAAGGTAAGCTTTGCTTTACTTCTTATATGAATTAAGCTTTGCTTTACATATTCTAATATGAATTAACAATGTAGCACTTGAATGGGAACCAAACTCCCACAAAATAATAGTTATATGCAGGGGCGGAACTAGCTCATTGAGGGTGGTGTCAAGTGACACCATCCTCTAGCAAAAAAATTTCCAACTATGTAGTAGCATTGACATAATATTTCAAACCACTACAAAAATAAGCCCATGTATAAGTTATTTCTAATGGGACAACCTAGGCCCAAATCCAAAGTCCCATTAAGTAGCAACTTATATACCTCTCATTTAGAAAAGAAGAAACAAACATGTGGGTGAAGGTTCGACCCATAGCTTGTATAGTTTGAGTTAGACAGATCCACCCCAC
>NC_033794.1:2567491-2577014 GCF_001876935.1 Asparagus officinalis | reverse complement strand
TCTTTATCTCTCTTCTCTTTTTATACTCTAGCAAAAATTAGGAATTTGAAGTATAGAAGAAGACAACAATTTAAGAAAGAAAGACACAATGAAGATGGGGTGAATCCAAAAGGCTTTCTTTTTTACTTTGCAGTTTAGTCTGGATCACCATCCAATTTCATTATAAAGGTAATAATCATCATTATAAATGTATATTTGCCTATTAAATCAGCATTAATATTCCCAACTAGGCAATTACAACAGCTCCCGTTGAGAGATCATTTTCTGCAATGACAACTGTGAAGAATCTTTTGCGAAATCGATTGGGAGATCAATCGTTGAATGACAACTTAGTAACTTACATCGAAAATGATGTATTTAGTGGTATTTTCAATGAGCCTATAATGCAACGTTTTCAAAACAGAATACACTTAGGAGTCATTGTGATTTTACTGAGTTAAATATATCTTTTGTCTCTTATCAAAGTTCATGATATATTAGAAACAACACTATCGAAGATTTCTGTCTCTGCCGCTGATTATATGTACATGGTTTCCAGTGCAGCTTGTACTTCCGGATGTTGCCATGATTTCAATCTCTAGATCAGTCTAACTTCCTATTTATTGGCAAAACCTTTTTTTTTTACTTAATACAGAAGTTAACTTTTCCCCGACGAATATTTCAAAAGTAAATCAAGGAACAGCGAACAGAAATTACCCATAAAAAGGAAAAAAGAACTCAAAGCTTAGCAAGCATGTCAACTTCACATTTCTAGTTTGTAAGCAATAATAAAATAAAAATTACCAAAAAAAAAGGCAAACTAGGATAAAATACAGAAAATGGGAAGAGTAAGGAGGAGCAGCGGAAGGTAGAAGAATAATAGCAATTGATTGAAATTTTGATTTGAGAGGCTCTCAACTTAAGACAGAAAGATTAGGGCATTAATTAGGGCGAAAACGAACACAAAAACGGGGGAAAAAATTACCTCTCGTCGACGCAGAAGAAGATAGAGACCTAGGAATCGCCGAATTCTGCCGTCGATAACGCGATGCGGAGAGGCTAGGGTTTTATAGAGAGAGACCTCCGATCGACGGAGGAAAAGGAGAGATTTTGTTTTTTTTTAGGGTTACAGTAGGGAGAATAGTGGAAGATAATGGAAATGGTAAACGGGTCGGATCCCAACTGACGAATGTCCAGCCCGTTGACAAACCCAAACCAAAGAGGCCCAATTGAGTGGGCCCAGGCCGTTTGGCTAATGCTCGAGGATGGCAGACTTCGAAGCAATCAGATCCCGCGAGCGAAAATGAAAACGATCATTTTTTTTTACTACTTATTTATTTATTTATTTTAATTCTTTATTATTTATTGTTTTTTTGACGAGGGAACCGTGTTATGGGGAGCTACAACAAAAGTGGCATGCAGAGCTCAAAGCTCCTCGCTTCTCTTTGAAAATGTGTAAAAGGCTTCTCAGTATTTTCGAAACTATTTAAATGCAGGTAGATCATTCAGTTCCCAAATTTACACGCGAGGCGCATGAGTACTATGCTGCTGCATTGTGTGTCATCGCTACCAATAATAAAACGAGCAACGCATTTTTCGGCGCATCACATACATCCACTCTCAAACTAGCTTTCGGATCGTTTCGAGCGGTCGTAAAGTTGATCAGATTGAATCAATAAAAAAGAAGTGCAGAGAGGAATAAAGAACATCTCCAACAGCTTCCCCATTTTATTGATATTCTCACTTTTAGAGAATTTTCCCATTTCCCAAAATAGAGATGGATGAGAAAAAAAAGAGTCTTCCTCAAATTTGCAGCATTCTGTAAATTTTTGCAGAGAGCTTTGTTATAAATACAGCACATTCTTCAAAACGGGATGGAGGAGAAAATAAATACAAAACAAAATTCGTAATTACAAAAAAAGCCATGGGGACAGTTCCAATGCATAAGAGCATCCCAAAATAGGGATGTAGATTATTTTTATTATTGTAATAGATACAGGATTCTTCAAAATAGGGAAGCTGTTGGAGTTGGAGCAAAAATAATTTGGAGAATATGACTTTTGCTTCTCCATTTTGAAGAAATTTTTAGGGAAGCTGTTGGAGATGCTCTAAAGAAACTAAAACAGAAGGGCTTCTGTAGACAATTTCACTACTCGAGCTTCTTTCATCATGAAGCGCGTGGTGATCGACAAATATCAAATTGCTACGCCTGTGGATTAGACAAGAACTTGGAAAGGAACAAAAAACGTCTACAACTTTAAATAAGAGACTTTAGACTGAACCGGACTTCAAACCTGCAATGCCTAAGACTAAGAGACTTTCGACAAATATCGCTTTATTTTGGTTTCCAGTATATCCTGTCTTTGATCAAGAAACACGATACATTTGTAGTCGGTGAAAATGTGGAATACAATTTACTGGAGCCATGCGAAGAAGGATTAGCAAGATAGATGGCACAAAACAGTGAAGACCAAAGAGCAAATTGCTCCTAAATGAAGGTTGGACAAAACAAGAAACAAAACTCAGCATACAACCTCTGATAAAATCACCGGCACTACAATGTCTTTCGCCTGCTAACCATATCTTTCAATTCTCCTTCGAAGTCTCATCAAGCATCGTACATACTACTAATTTCAGCAGGGAAACAGACGTAAAACCGCAGAATCACAAGGACGAACTGAGAGGCAAAGGAGAACCATTGAACTGGGATTAGAAACACCATATAGATATCAAAAGCACGTAGTGCTCATACACCACTACATACTTAACGGCAGATGAGCAGAAGAAATGAAGAAACAAGGTGGCTTTTGGAATCAAATGCATAAGCAGAATACAATAACATGATAACCTCCTTAAAGCGAAGATTAACCTCCAACCTTGCGAAGATTAGCTGCGAGTACAGTTTGTGTATCACAATACACATGGTCAAGTACTTAAATTCAGATAAAATGAAATTGTGAGCAATACGGAGAACTTATGCATGTTAGAGAAGCAGAAAATTATTAAAGCTTATTAATAAAAGGCTACCTTAATATGCTAGCAAAAATACCAACCTACTGTCTTGACAGAATAAAAAGAGGTAACAAATGCTAGTAAATAACAACAACAAAATAAATGAGATCCCCAAGTTTTAAAGTATTTCAAGAATATTCATAAGGAATTTTCGAACATTACTAATCTTTTGAGCATGCCCACTCACAGATACAATTTGGAGATTCCACAGCAAGCTGGAGGGTGGACAATTTCCCTTGTAGACTTTACCTGCATTTTAAGTCTGGTTTTTAAGTTAACAAGGCGGATGAGTCATTTTCTGACATCCTTAAGCCAGCAGAATCATGCCTCAAGAACTGTTCCCCTAATTCTTTAAAGAAGAAGAAGAAGAAGAGTGCTCCCCCAAAATGAGGTGAGAGCTTCACATATTAAAGCACAAAAATTGAATGCCCACTTTTTTTTCTCTCTTCTTTTTCCCCCTCTTGGTGTCCCCCTATTGGTGCTCATGTAAGTGTGTTGTATGTGTGCGCACACATGTATGCATGAATGTGTCTCTGTATGCATGCAGCGATCGGTCTGCGGCCGTTGGTGCCGGGCGACGGTGTGTTTAGGGGAAGGGGGTGGGTGGTTCCCCCAACACGGTGGGGGGGATGGAGGTGTGGCGGGAATGGAACTCTATATATTCTAACGCTAAGACCGGCATCTTGATTCAATTTAATCAGTAGAGCTTGCTTTAAGCAGGTTGCTGTCAAAGAATCGATTGTTTGGTATAAATTGTTGTCACCAAGAGGAGGGACCCACTCCCTGCTGCAAAACGCTCTCCTCTGAAAGCAAAATCACGAGGACATTGATAATATTCATCCAGTCAAGTAGATAACACCACCTCGAACAGCCCTCTCTCTTTCTCAGGTTAGGCTACTATCCTGAGTCAGCATCTGTCAGCGTTTTAACATATAGATGATGGATAGCTATGTACACTGAAGCGGCGGCACCAGCGCTCAAGATGCTCCTGTCAGCTGCACTAAATACCGAGACACCTCCCTCGCTAGCGTGACTCCACTCTTGGATTCTTCAATTTAGCCAGGGACTCGTCACCGTTCATGCCTCAGCAAAATACTCACAACTTTGTGATTTATAATTAGTTAAGAAGGTCCAACACCAGCCATGTCCTTTCTTTTCTTCCCTACCATCTTGTTTGACGACGACAAACTCTCTGCTGAAGGGTCTAAAGGACATGGCTGAGGGTCCTTTTCCCTTGTGTAAATGATTGAATCATCCAAAGAGTATATTCTAAGAGCCAGAGACGAAATAGTGCTAGTCTTTGCTGCAGCTGTAAGGGATGACCAGTACCACCATCTATTTTTCAAGTATTCCGCCTTGATCATACCCTCCAACAAGATCGTTGCTTGAATCATCTATGCAGAAAAAAGGGGGAAATATCAGGTACACTATGATCACATAGAATATAACAAGTCATGGCTATCAAAAGTTTAAAGAAAACATAAAGCTGTACTAACAGGCACATGTTCGACGAAGGAAATTAAATTTTTAATAATAATGAAGTAATAATGGATGGTTGGATACGCAAGTATAAATTTAGTAGGTATTTTGTGAATTTTATATGCTTAGATTAGGTAGAAAAGTTGACACTAAAATAGATTTGCAACATTGCGGTGACAATTTAGGCATCAGTTTGCATCGAGATATGAATTTCAAACTTCGAAAGAAAAATCGAGAGTACTGAACATGATACTGGCAACCAGGAGATCAACTTACGCCTAAGCCTTTCAGCTGAAGAAATCAGAAACAGATCGTGTAAAATAATAACTGTATACAGACTTGGTAGGTTCCTTCCAGTCCATTATTGTCAATACAGGGTCTTTAATTTAAAGACTCGAAAAGCTCAATGACAGACCAGAACTTAATCTCCTCAGCCACCTAGGTCAAAGCTTCAGAGTGAGAGTCGCTCTGGTGTAAACTTCATTGAACATCAAAAGCATTGGGGAAAAGTATTAATTTTATCCACCAAGTTTATATGTAATTTTATAGATAGCCTGAATTTAAATCTGAATTTGAATTAAGATTTAGATCTGAAAACTTGGTTTCATTTAAATTCCAGGTGTATATCCCTTACAAGAACAACTTTTTTTTCTTTGGTGTCCTGATATTCGTAGAGATATCATCGGCAACTAATTCAAAGAACAAGCTAATCATTGTTTGAGATGATTGACAATGTTATATTTATTTAGTCAAATACATTACCATAAGTTAAAAAGATACCTTCATTGAGTCATTTCACATTTGATAGAAATTGTACTGCCAAGTAAATCATTCCTCACTTGTAGCTTATCTTATGACGTAAACGTGAAGTATTGATTATCAAAAATTAGGAAGAAAAATTCGGTTGTTCTAAATAGGAAAAAGAAGAAGAAACAAGTAGTGCGCCATAATTGAATCAAACAAGACAAGAATCCTACTCACCTCGAATATTGACTCTGCAGACTTCACAAATGCACGCCATGCACATCTTCTCCGAATGTCAGACCTTGACAATCTCAATGCTTCCTCTGGTAAGGCTGCCTCCATCTCAAGTAAGTTGATCTTGAGCCGCTTTAAAATATGAGAAACTTTTCCAAGCAGAGGTCTGAGTGAAGGCTCAGGAACTGCACAGCTCTGGATAACCTTTGGCCCCTGTGCCTTGCAAGATGCACGCTTCCCAGTTGTGGTATATGATGAAGATGTTTTAGCTAAACGATCACGCTTACTATCAACAGGACAGTTTTGAGTTAATGTGGCATCATGTCTAGGCTTATTCCCTAGGACACCATGAGATACATTTGTTCCTTCATTATGTAAGATAATCGGTAGCCGGTTGTCTGAAGAGTGCGAAGCTTTATTCAGATGGTCGATTTTTTCACTTTGTCTTAGAAGTAATGGAGGATCAAGAAACATGTGAGGAGATGATATTAAAAATGGGATACCATTGGAACCAATAAGTCCGATCTCCTTAATCAACTCCTTGTTCGAATCATTAGTGATGAATTTTTTACTGATCTCAACTAGGTCATAAGGGCATGCTTTATTTGGGAATTTGACTAGATTTGAGCTTATATCAAATTTCCCTTTTTTCAATGTCTCCACAGTATCTACATCATCAGTGTGCTCCTTCCCTTTCTTATTATCATGCTTTATTACCTTCCCTTTCATAGAATCGTCGTTTTCTTTGTTTTCATCAGTAACAGGAATATTTGGAGCACACTTTCCATCATTATGACCTTCAAAATCTTGGATAGAGGAAAAGGTTTGGTGACAAGTGACACAATGGGGTCGAGAAGGCCATACAGGCTCTAAACACTCACATCTGTACATCTTTTCATCGCTGTTCACTTTTCCCTTCCTCCTGCGTTTTTTTGGATTTTCAGTGACTTCTGGCTCCAAGCATGGCCCATAACTTTTTTCAAGTATGCTTGCAGCTTTCGTAGTTAAATGGCAAGGAGGTGCAACCTTTTCAACAATGGAAGATTTTGGTTTAGGATCAATTCTAGCATAAATATTCTCATGATAAAATGCAAGACTTTGCCACTGCAAGATGCACTCCTTCAGTTCCCTTTCTCCAGGATCAGCATCTCCCAACCAGCTGACGAGTTGCTGAATTTCAGTGTCAGTTTCATATACAACCAAAGGTGATGAATTCGACATACTATCAGATTGGCTCAAGAAGTTGGAGGTGTTTTCTCCAAGCACAGAACCAGGCGAAGCAAAACCGCTAGTGCTGCTAGAACCAGTGGCCTCAATTTCACTTCTGATTCTCTTCTCCAAAGGCACCGCCCTACCTCCACCTACTACTAATGAAGGACGTTTACCGGGCTTGCCAATAACCCAATACAACCGCCCAATGGAATCTCTTCCCAAGAAGTCCCTCCTCAATGACGTGAACATAATCTGAGACTCTAAACTGGCTATTGAGTCCTGCAAATGTGAAATCTCATTTCTCAGAGAGTTCAGCTCAAGACTGCTGCTGTCAGAATCAGTCAGATTTGCAGGAATATCAAGGTGGCTTCCTTGCACAACTGTATTTGAATGGGAAGGAATCAATTCTCCCACTGACATGCCAGTTCCAGAGTTTTCTTCCATGCTTAGAGTGTCTTTTGCATCCGAACTGTATGGTGCTTTCTTTGCAACACCAATCAGCGTCCTTTGTACATTTTCAGGATCAACTCCATGGACCACTTCCTTCACTGCTGCATTCCTTTGCGGTAAAGCAACTGAAGGAACTGTTGAATGTTCTCGCTCACTTGGTTCATTACCATTGCTAACATTTATAGTGGGAAAGGAATTTTCATTTATTGTGGCCTTATTCAGAACATGACCATCAGCGATGGAATCAGAGTCGTTCTGATGTCTTTTACCATTAACATGTTTATCAATCATGCTCTTTAGCAATTGCCCAAAGTTCTGTTTGACATCAGTTTGTCCATTCTCCTCATGGTACTCCTCTAACGGGGCAGATGCCCTCTTAAGTGGACTACCAGAAAAATTTGTAGTATAGATTACTCTGTTGTTTCTGAAATGTTGCTGCTGCTCTGTCAGCCCACCTTCGTTAGCAAGCGTAGTAGCTATCCCTTCTTCTCCTACAAAGTCTTCGCATCCACTGTATTTACCAGTATGTTCTGGCACGGTTCTTGCTAACAGTTCTTCCTTAAATTTCAAGTTTCTCCAGTCAATAGAAAGAGCATATAACTTTTGTTGTGTGGTATTTGACTTGTCAACGCACTGTTCAAGGTGTTCACGAATAAGTGCAGAATTCAGCACTTCATCACACAAAAATTTCAGCAAAAATATCCTCTGCATTCCAAATAAAACAAAAGCATCAATGATCACAGGAAGATAAAAATATTTAAATCACAGAAGAAACACATGAAATATTAGAAGATAATGACAGAAAACATCAGTAACAGTTATAAACCACATAAATATGAAATTCTAGCTTGACCATCAATCTCATAATGAGACCAAAAAGAAGATACCATAATCCTCTTTTAATGCTGAAGCGTGATAATAATAGTCAAGGACACATTGGAAGAATGGCAATCAACTTATTCACACTAGTAATGCTATATCACAACTACAATACAACTTCAAAGCAAATAAACCAAATAAAAATTAAACCAACCAAGTGTATTGCATACACATTTTGAAAGACTTCCATAAGAATTTAAGTAATAAATCACATCATTATAGTTTTGAAAGATTAAACAGTAATGTTGATGAGACAAGAAAAGGGATAATTTCTGAAGTATAAAGATGGAGAAAACCACTCAAACCTAAAGGAGTGAGAATTAGTAGAGTAAATTATAATGCATGGAAACTAATTTTGGTAAAATTGTTAAACAAAATGAGGTATAGTACATAATAATGGTAAAGAAGTACCTAGGAGTAATCAATTTGCTATTTAAGATCAGTCATTCTCCAAGACAATGAGGTTGAAGATGATGAGATTCATCGAACCAAATCAGAATGGTTAAAGTGGGAAGTCACTTCTGAAGTCCTATATGGTCATAAACTACCTATGAAACTAAGGAAATATTCTATTAGGAAAGCTACAAGACAAAACAATGGTTTAGGGATCAGAATGTTGGACAATTAAGAAACATGCACAAAAGACTAGTGTAGAAAAGATGAGATTTTTATGATGACATGTGGATACACACTGAGAGATAGGATAAGAAATGACTACATTGGGAGTTAGATAAGAAATGACTACATTGGGAGTTAGATAAGACAAGACTACATTGGGAGTTAGATGGTTCTTCTACTGAGGACAAAGTAAGGATCAATTAGATGGTTCAGCCATGTGCATCAGAGAAAGCCATATGCACCAAATAGGATAAGTGATAAGATTATAATTAATAGAATAAAGAAGAACTAAGCGTAGGCCTAAGAGAACTTTGTTGGAAACAATTAAGAGGGATATGACACTGATTAACTTAATGGAGGAGATAGCCTAAGGTTGCGTTAGGATTCGAGGATTTGATTTCAAATTCCAGAATTGAATTTTAAAATTTGAATTCTAGAATTTCAAATTCGATTCCTTCGTTTGGGAAACATCCAAATTTGAATTCTAGAATTCAATTTGAAATTCATGTTTGTCAAACTTTAGAATTTCAACTTTAAAATTTTCAATTCAAAAGGGAAAATATTAATGGATAGCACATTTGAGATAAATCAGCATAAACAACTGATGAATAAGCATAATAATAAAAAATTGTTATTTTGCAAGAACAATGACAGCTCACTACGCACAATCCAGATCTCCGCAAGAAAAAAAAAACTTCTCATTCCTCGTTCCCTCTCAACCTTCTTGACTGAAAGATTGATCCAGTCCATACTAATTACTAAATGTCAAAAATATAATTATAAAGAGGTCAGGTTGAAACCCTAGGTTCAGAAATTATAACCAATCAGAGAAATTCATGTCGAAATTCATGTCTGCCCTAGATTCCTGCTCGCCGAGGTCCGATCGCAATCTGCCCT
Source organism: Asparagus officinalis (assembly GCF_001876935.1). NCBI lineage: Eukaryota > Viridiplantae > Streptophyta > Magnoliopsida > Asparagales > Asparagaceae > Asparagus > Asparagus officinalis. Next base: position 2,567,510 of record NC_033794.1, on the reverse strand, counting down.
AGGTTCACAGAGACCGCCG
>NC_033794.1:2499280-2567481 GCF_001876935.1 Asparagus officinalis | reverse complement strand
GCCGCCAGGAGTGGGCCGCCGACGGACTGGAGAGTGGAGTTGGAGTCGGAGATCGAGCTTTTTAGGGTTTCTGCCTCGGAGAGGAGGGAGCGGAGATCGTCAATGACGCGAATGAAGTCCTGGTAGTGAGCTTTGCAGACGGACTCGATCTCGGACTCCTTGGATCGGGCAAAGAGGCGGAGGTTGTGGAGGAGGGCCTCGGGCTTGGACTGGGTGAAGGCGCGGCGGATGAAGAGGGAGAGGTCGTCGCCGTTGGAGATGGCGGCGGAGAGAGATCTCGTCTGAGATCGTGAGAGTGGAGAGAGAAGAAAGGATGGAATTGCAGATGACAGACTATCCCTTGGGATTTAGAATTATAAGTCTAGTATAGGTTTAAAATGTTAATGGATTTGGGTCAATATCCAATATTCAAATTCTTTTGGATCCAAACAATAGAATTGGGCTAAATACAGTATTTGAAATGAAATCCTGGTTACCAAACACGCTGTTAACAAAATTGAATGGTAGAATAAGAGTTTTAAGTCGATGGTTAAGATTATCCTACAGAAAAATCATAAACCCAAAGAAATAAATATACACATGGTTAAGATTTTGAAAACATATGGCATATTATTTGCATAGAAAACTTAAAACCTGTGAATAAAAGATTATCACAAACATGTTAATAAACTTCCTCAAGACAATGGCTATTAAACTATCTATCAAATTGAACTGACATCCAAAATAGTTTAAGCCCAAAAAAGAGCCTAAAGATAAATTACAAGTTAACAAACCTGTTCTGTATTAAGCTCCCAATACTCTTTTAATTCCATGGAACTAGCTAGCTGATGCAGAGCTTCTTGAAAAGCACGAGTTTCATCTCCCAGATTTCTTCTCTGGAAGCGGATTACAGGCTGAGTACACTGGCTTTTGTCCTGCACATTACGTTGATCCGCAACACAAGATGGACAAAACCAGTCCCCATCTGGAATCCGAGCAAGGGGAGGGTTTAGGCAATATCTATGGTACTCGGAATCACATTTGTCACACAAAAGAACACTGGTATCATCTTTATCTATGCCACAAACTTTGCATACACCATCTTCCCAAGGTGCTTTAGGTACTTCATTTCCAGCTAGCAGAACATCATGCAATTCTTTCTGTATTTCAGCATCTAATCGCTCGACACCGGAGTGAATGGCAAATTTTTGAAATACATCTAAAATCTGCATTTAGAATTTGAATCATGAAAATGTACAAGAGAAATGGTAAACAAATCAAATCAAAACTTTGATCTTATTTCTCAATGACGTTTGGTAAAAGTGAGGCAAAAAAATCTATAAGGAATGATATTTAAAAGAAATCAGCTATATCAAACTACACAAGGGGCTATGCAAACATCCTATCTGTTGTATGCAATCATTTCATCCTACATGCATTAGAGTTTTGAATGTTGGGCAAGTAACAACTAACAAGCAACATTCTCATTTTAACAAATCTTGAAAAATTGCTTCTTACTTGCTTAACATTCAAAACTCTGAAGCATGGCTGGAGCCTGGATGTACAGTTGTTCAACCCAGAATTCTTCATTGACTTCAAAGGTACTCTATGGAGAGTCTGGTGACAGACAGAGTACTCCAGAAGCACTTTATATTTAATCATGGTGCATTAGTTCTGTGAAAACATCCTTGCTATCACCATCATGATGAAACACTAATGCTGCAAGATGGCAGTGATCCTTTACAGGTATCTCCAAGTCATCGATACAAACAACTCTTTTGCTTCATTATGTACTTCAGTCTTTTACTAAAGTCCAATTTCATACATCTAGCTTTTTTACATGCTAATTCCAAATCTGTTATATTCGAAAAGTTCTCCACATCATACACTACCTAATATTTTTCAATTTGAGGAATTGGTATCAAGGAACAAGACCAGAAAATAAATACCATTTACGTTAGAAAGAGAAAAGCATGAGTAAAGGAGATAGTAAATGGAGATCTCTCCTCTGGACACCGTATATTTGACAATTCACGTACGTTAACCAGAAAAAGATATAATCAATCATAAGTATGCCTTTCAAACAAAAATTTTCAGCAATGGCCGTCTATATTGAAGTGGTAATAAGATAATAAATGCCTAATACAATTAAGATTATAGTAGCAAGAAAAACAACAAGTGAAGAAGCAACAATAATAAATAACAATGAAAATGGGGGTATAAAGTTATAGAGACCTCCTTCTCATATAGAGACTCAAAGCTCTGCGCCAATTGTTCCAGTTTTTGTATTAAATCAGGTTGATCCTCGTATGCAGTGCGTAGATTGTGCCAAACCTGACAGCGGAAAGGAAAGTTATTTATGCCCTTATGCAGCCAAATACATATACAATGATACAGGAAGTTCATTTGGACGCAAATTCTATCTGTAGCTACAATTCACAATATTCGTCAAACACGGGATGAAACAAATCAGCTTCTCCCCATTGAAGATATTTCTTAATGGCATAAATAATGAACCATCAAAAGCTTATAGATAATACAGATATCCATGAATACTACATTGGCTCATAACGCACATCAATAAATAAATAATAAATGTTGTAACGTTCACAGAACATCATACACTACAGTAACAATTAAAAATATTGATTAAAACGTAATGAGTAGTGAATCATTGCTCCTTTATCTTTGCCCCTTTTTTTTGGGTTACTCCCAATTTCTGCAGAGCTCTTTCATTGGTATTCTGTTTCATGTTTTAACTTTAACCAATTTATTTGTGACATGAAACTGCAATCATGGCAAGCAAGCCACTTTCAAAACCAGCATATGTGATTCGTTTCTTTAAATTATCAGCTCCTCTTAGGGAATCTCCTTCAAATAGCAAACCCTAGGCTTCTTTAAGCATAACCCTATTAAGCCTGCCAAGGATCAAATCAACTAATTACATTATGAAGACTCTCTACCTCCATATACACCCATATAATGCACCTCCTGAACTATTTGAACTATTTGTGCCCCCCCCCCTCCCAAAAAAAATTTAATAATAATAATAATAATAAATAATAATAATAATAATAATAATAATAAATAATAATAATAATAATAATAATAAAACAAAATAAAACAAGAGAAAAAAGTTTACATGATGACTCTAATGACCCAAGACTAAGAGAGATCTTCCTAGGAGATAATCCATCCTATAATCGCTTGTACTGAATCATGACCTTTAACAATGCTAAATAGATAAATCTTGAGCTGGTGAAAAACATTATACATAAGGATCTCGTCTAGCTCACATCGGAATATAGAACAATCAGCTTTGGTTGTGACATACTATTATGTAGGGTACAGCATCCTCACCATAGTAACACTCCAAAAGACAATGCAATATTCGAGAGATGACCACTATGTATTCCAGAGATAGCTCTGTCAAGAGGTGGCCCTCACCAAATTCCTATATCGCGTGGTATTCGACTATGTGTAGCACTCGGCTCCATGCAGTAGTTTCACACAAGGTGTTAAGCTCTGAAACCATTTGTAACGCCCATGAAAACCTTCCAAGAGGTCAACCATCATGGAATTTATCCAATAAAGTAAGCATAGTAACTATTAACAGAGCCTTTACGTGATTCCTCCCACAAAAATCCTAACTATGATTAACTCTTAAACGGCTAAATTACAAGATTGGTATTTTCAGTAGGACCGTGTTTACAATACACTGATTCCAATTTGGTATTATTTTATATAGGAAAAAATAACCACATTGGGGTTTTTTTTTTTTTTGATAGAAAAGATAGATTGGTATTAATTTCGAAATTAATACCATAATGTCGGCGATGAAAGAAAAAATATATACCACTGTAAACAGGATCCTACTAAAAATGCCGGTTTGATAATTTCATCATTCTAAAACATAGAAACTATTATATACCAGAGTCCCTTCTACTCAATTCTCATGATACTACTCTTGGGCTTTGACAGTAACTCCCTATTTGATATCTCCGCCCATCTGTTAAGTAAGCCGCCAATGTGAAAGTTATATACAGACATTTTTTCCACTTTCTTTTTCTCTTTGATACTCCAGAAATCACTTTGATCTCATTATACAATGTATAGCATGTTGGTTTCCTATTTTTCCCAAAAGAAAGTAATTCCATTTTCTTACTTCTAAAGGGTTTCAAAGAGAGGTGAAAATTTATATCTTACAACACAGCTACAGGTGTCAAGATGGAGTTTCTTTCAAGGAATATTTCACCTTCATATTGTCTTGACAAGATGGGCTTTAATGGTTTCATCATCTGCTGAAAAACAAACTCTAATGCTCCTAAATGACTGCATGACTTTGAACACTGGTATGAACTGTTTTCAATCACCCCTTCCATATCCATTGATTTTTTATACTAGGGACAATAAGATTTTGGATAAGTGTGTTCTTCTGTGGAAAAAGGGTTAATCATGTGAACGCATTTTTCACCTTACACCTGCTATGTCAAACTCACTAACTAAACTGGCTGCTTATAATTTTGTTCTCAACAGAATAATAAGCAAATTTTCAGATTGCCAGTGCACTACATAATCAAAAGTGCATGTTGATAACTAATTTAAATTTTTTAGGAGCTACAGAAAACTACACTGAAATTGTAAAGTCTAAGACTCATCCAGTAGTAAAGATTTAAATTTTGCACTTTATGAGTTTATGCCCATATATAGCATTTAAATATTTAAAATGATAGAATTAAACAAACTTTCAAAGTAAGTTGTATTGTATGTGTTCTGAGGACTATATTAATTTCTGTAGGACTGTAACGGTGTCAGTTATAAAAAAGAAGGAAAATAACAAGATTTACCAATTAGAGAGGTGAAAGTGCTGTAACTTGTAAATACCAAATGTTACTATGATAAAATGAACTATTGATTGAAGTATGCATAAAAGCTCAGAAAGGTTAAAAGATTTTAAAAAAAGTCAAAAAAGAATACAAAACTACTTGAAAGAAGGAAACAGGAAAAGAAAGTATGTCCTCCGAAACATTAAGCATGACTTCCACGTAGTTTATGATGAATATGCAACTAAACCATAGAAATCATACTAAAGAAGTGTTAAAAAGGTAAAAACCACAAAAGACTAAAAACATTGTTCAAGAATAGGAAGAAAACATACCTCCCGGACATCTTCCAAAAATACTTCATGAGAACCACAATAAGCCCCAACTGCCAGTCTCAAGTCAATTGTCCGGAAGTCTAAAGGGCGAGAAACCATAGCAGGTGATCCAAGAATACCCCTATCATTGCTATCACAAGAATTAAGTAAGGTGGTACCAAGAAAATTGCAAAATCTTTTTGATTCATCTGCAGAAACAGCAGATCGCAGCACAAAGCGGCATTTTTTCATTATGGCATCTGACACAGAAAGTAATTTTTCCCTTCTTGATGCTTTTTCAGGCTTCTGCTGCTGACTGCAACTAGTTAACTTTGCAAGAACAGACAAAACAGCTTTCTGCACCCAAAAACATAAGAGTAAGGTTGATTCTAGGCTTTCTAATAAGGAAAATAAGTCAATAATATAGCAAAGGAGCTCAGAGAAGTGTGTATAGGCCTTAATATAATTATGCATCGCGAGGAGGAGAAGACCATTTTAAGAAGAGATCATACTCTTTCATAAGTGAATAGAAGATACATTTGAATTAAAACTAGCTGGATAAAGAAGCAGAAGCTCTAAGTCTGTAAGAGTTAAGAACATAGGGTACGTTTTCCTATTAAACAAAAAAATGATAACTGCTACCAGCCATCATCTACAGGAAACATTCTGCACTACTAGCATAAACATTGAAAATTGTTTTTAACTCAGCAAATATCTGCTTGTGAAGATCTCCTTATGTACAAAAAGGAGGGGAGAATTGGAATGAGTTTACTTGAAGGATTTACGCTTGCTGCATTCAACCAGTTGATGTCATTCTTTGTGCTTGATGCATTCAACTCAGTACATACAAAACAGCATAGGCAGACTTCTCATTATGACATTGACAGCAATTAAAATCATTCTCGCTTTCAAATTTGAATTTTTTTTGGCAAACCTACATATGTTAACCCTGTGTGGCTGGTCTTCATGATATGTAGCTGATTTTTAAGGAGACTACCAGAAAACGAGGAAACATTCATCAGTTTAGAAAGTTGTCCATAAGAAAGCTTACAAGATCCTTGCTTAGCAAAAACGATACTGATGCCTTTAGGTACATAACATGAACAAAACAACTTTGAGTTGCAGCTTCCCCATCCTCTCCATTTTACGGCACAAAAGGAAATCCAAGTTACAAGGGCATGATACATGCACATGGCTCTTTCCCAGTGCTTGGTTAGAACTTTTTTAAGTGCATTCACTCAGAACTCCAAGAGGCAAAAGTAGTTTTACGGATGTGAACAGATATTGCAAACCTTCTGCCATCTAGGAGTGTGGGTGCCAGAACTAGATTTCTTGATTGTCTTGAAAGATGCTACTGATCCTTAATTCTAACCAGTGGCAGATCAGGGGACTCATGCCCCCCACCTGCCCACCCAACCCCGGCTTCCACTAACTATGTAGCACGGACACGGATCCGACACGGCCATCCGACACGCCGACACGAGGCAAATCCTAAAAAATACATAGGATACGTGTGTTCGACACGTGTGTTCGACACGTGTGTCCAACACGGACACGACACGACACGGCTTTATGTTATGGGTGTCCGTGCTTCATAGTCCATTAATATGCATAATATATAGGTACACGCATACAGTACTGCATATATGTTCACATGTGCCATTTGGGGTTTTTTTATATGAGCCCCTTCAATCCTTCGTATTTTAAAACTGGTCCCTCAAATCATTGAAATTTCTATTACGTTTCGAAAGTCTTCGGTTATTTTAAAATTAGTCCCTCAAATCATTTGCTGATATCTTGTCCATGCAATCAACTTGGTTTGATGAATAACAAATGTTCATACGAATTTAATGTGCTTTGAGTTGGAATGTGCAGGTGATAGATAGAAAATGACCATATAAACATGTACATAAAGTTTCATACTCATAAAATGTTATACGCAGTGTAGTAAATATCAGCCGATATATCGCTATATCAGCCGATATATCGGTTTTGATGCCCTTCTCATATGATATTTATGAAAAAAATATTGTTTTTCGATTTTTACCACTTTTTCCAATATGTTGGAAATATCGGCGGATATTTCATTGAGAAAATATCGGCGGATATTTCATTGAGGAAATATCGACGGATATTTCATTGAAGAAATATCAGCCATTATTGGCTAATATCCAAATGAAAAGGGTTATTGAGCTTGGGTTTGGTTTTGGTTCCCACTAAACCTGAGAATTTAACAAATTCCCAAACTCAAATACCCTAAATCCATAGCCAATCTCATATTTCTCCTCCCACTTCGTTCGACACTCCAACTCAAAAAGGCAATTTCAGATACGAATCTCTCTTCACTTTCTCTTTCTCTTCTCCATTTCTCCTCTCTCTCTCAGCTCCCTGTCAGCTCCTCCTCGAACCCCTCTGTCTCTCTTCCTCTCTCCTCTCTTAACTTCTTTCTCCCTTCTCTCTCTGTCTTCCTCCCTCTCCCTCTCATCTGTTCATGTCTTCTCTCCTTGACCTCTATCTATGTCTAATGTCTGTAAACGCCGTATTTCATCATTCATGAAACAATTTCTTATGTTTAAAATACATTAAATATTGTTGTGGGGTATCCCCTATTCTTCACAAATATACTATCCCGCGAGCCGTCACTCCCCCAGTCGAGTCAGCTTCATTCCTCAAAGGCGACTCGAAAGGCGGACTCAGTCGAACCTCTTCATAATAAAAAATTGCTACTTAGCAATTAGTCGGTACTCCTCCCGAGGATGACTCAGAATATTTCTTCTCAGCATTATTTAACCTTTTATGATCATCATTATGTCTCTGTTCTCAGCCGTCTGAAACCTTGTCGGTTGCGGTTCCCCACATCGCTGAAGTGACTTCTTGCCGCTCATCGACAAGCCTCGACGGCTGTTGGTTCCCCATATCACTGAAGTGACCTTCCATCACTCACAAATCGATACGTATAGAGCAGAGGATGACTCAGCCTCCAGCTCACCCCTCACCATCATCTTAAACCGCACACTAGGTGTTTATTCTGCCATTGGCATCCTCTATAAATACAAACGCTATTCGCCATAAAAACGGGTTCGTTCGGATTTTCTTGCAATAAAAAAACTCTCTAAACAATACATATTGGAAGACCACACCGTTCTTCCTTTACCCCACCCGTCCGCTAGCTGACTTCACCGTCAAAGGTACCACGGGGGAAACAAACCCCGTACTCCCACGATTCTTGCATGTGCAGGTGATCCGTCCGTCCCGAGCTCTAAGAACCAGGCATAAAGTCGAAGTAGGAAGCGGCCCCCATCGACGGTTCAACCCCTCGACGACTCAACAACACTGCAACTTCAATCGGCTGTGTGATATCAGACATCAACAAATATGTTTTGATTACATATTACAATGTTATGTTACATATGAAGATCATCTGATATGAGACCCCGATATTTTTTACATATTCCCGATATATCCCCGATTTTTGCAATTCGATATGGATTTTGGTCTCCGATATTTTCGACAGTTTCGATATTTAATACATTGGTTCTACGTGAAAGTTATGGGTCAAAACAATTCAGAAGTGCAAAAGCAACTTCGTGCACTTGTAAGTCAACTTGGTGAACACCAAAAATCAGTTTTGATATACACAAGAAATCTACAATTTCAGTATCAACGGAAGTCAAGTTAAGATCTTGAAAATCTGCTTTTGAACTTGCCAAAGTCGGCTTAGAACACTATAAAGTCGTCTTATAGTGAAAGAATGCTCAATTCTGGTGGCAGGCAAAGCCGGCTTAGACTTGAGGAAAGTCAGCTTAGTAACACTGTAAATGCTCAATTCTGGAAAACAAAAGAAAGCCTGCTCTGGGGCATATAAAGTTAGTTTCGCGACAAAAATCCTATTTCTTAATCTGATTTGTAGATTTAATCTCATACGTTCATTCGTATTTCTCTATTATTAGAGAGCTTTGTTGAGAGAGAGAGAGAGAGAGACTTTTCTAGGATTTGAAGGACTCAGTTGTTGTCACCTCTTGAAGTTTGATAACTTGTTGTCAATGCGTGAGACGCAATGCGGGGCACAAAGCATCTTTACGCGCACATGTGCAAGGCGCAACGCGATGCGCGCGCCCTAGTGATGCGAGGCGCACACCGCACACATAATTTTTCAAGATAAATAATCAAGCACGAAAGAACATGTTTAGGAATTCATATAAAAATATATCAGGATAAATAATATCTTTCTACAAATTCACAATATAATGTCTTAATTTCTAATGCTAACACCCAACATAGCAGCAAATTTCATAAATTATCAAATCAAATGTCAAATCAAGACTAATATCCAAGAAAAGGATAGTTATGGTCCTCAATTGAAGGCAACTAAAAAGTTGCCTAATAGATTTATTTTTCTTTTTGGGATGTGGATTATCAAGTATAAAAACTCGATTAAAATGTTAACAAACAAAACTATATGAAAGTATATACTACATGCACCCTGTGCAAAGTCAGGATGTATGCAAGGCGCAAAAGGTGTCGCCACTTCAGATACAGTGCGCTTCGCTACCACCCTGTATCGCAAGACGCATGAGATGCAGTGAGACGTGCCCCTTTGAAAACACTGAGTTTAATTGCATCCTCATAGCAACTTACCTCGCTGGATATTTTTCTTCACAAAGTGCAACCAGCCCTAGCATCACATCTTTTTCGTTCTTCCATATCTTCACTACAAATCTTTTAGAAAATAGCTTGATCCAAAAGGATTGTAAGATCATTCTAGTTGTGCTTCATTGATGTTAGTTTTTGATAGAACAATTGTTTTTCGATCGTGTGATCAGTTTGTTTCTTACAGCATACTTAAACCGAGGTGAATTGAGGAAGAGGGTCATTTGCTAGAGCTAGGGTTCTACCGTTGTGATAGGTTATCAACAAAGACAATTAGATTGGGTGCAATGTTGTGATTGCTTACTCGATTGGGCTTGTGATCCAGGTGAGCCCTATCACATGGTGTAGAAACCCCTCCCGACGAAGAAGAAAAGTGGACGCCGGAATTCTATCTGAGCCACTATAAAATCCTTGTCTTTGAGATTTTGCTCTGTGGTTGTTCTTTGAAAATTAGTTTATTTTCTGTAATATATGTGATATTTTAATATTTGTTTTAATTTTCGAAAAAGAGTAGCAATCCTCTTCAAACCCCCAATTATTAGGTCCTCCAATTGTCATAAATTTTTCAAATTAATCAATCTAACTGCTATTCTACTCATTGGAGAGAATCTTTTCAAAAATATTAATAAAAAAAGGGTTGCGGGCCTAATGGATGAGAGTGACTAACTGGATAAGCTATGGACGCATGGATGAGAAAGATTAGGTGACCCAAGTAACAAATTAATTAATAATAACATTGCCTTATCCTCAGTTACACAAAGCCTTCTTGTTTACTTTATTATTCTCAAACTTAATTTCTAGCATTTTAAGTCAAATACAGACATCTCCGATGAGCTCATTACTAGGTGTTGTGGTTTTGCATTTTGCAGTTTTAGTTTATAGTGGCAACCAACTATAATTGGTTCATTTTTTAAAAGAAACTTCAGAAGATCGAAGCATTTTGATCCAATGATCGGCCGATATATCGAAATGATTTTTACAGTAATTCATGGATTCTTTTTTTTTTTGTAAACCTTCTATTCTGAAGTTCTTGCATATTCTCATATATATAATATATATCATATATATAATATATATATATATATTATATATAATATATATATATATATATATATATATATAATATACTATATATATTTATATATATATACACACACACACCACACACACACACACACACACATATGAAAGCTTCATTATACTTGCCATATGTGATCACTCTTTTTTATTGATGTGATGTTGTACTTGTCACCCCCCCCCCCTCCATCAATGAAAAAAATTCTAGCCTACACTTACTGATTCAAGACTGCTCAGGTATGTGGTAGCATCCTTTCTAATCATGAAACCATCTAAATATGGGGGAAATGTCAAAAGTTGGCATATCAGGAATATTTTCAGTTTATTTTCACCATAACTTAGTCGCACATATTAACCAAGTACCAATTTATTTTCCAAATACTTTCAATCATAGCAAGAATACCGTCATGTCCAACATGTTCCCTTTAGCAATTTCCTTCAAGAAAAATTCACTATTCTCATTTTCGGACGATGCCTCTAGTTCCTAATGCTAACATCCAAAACACTAGACTATATCTGCAGTTTGTCCTATTTTCCACTTTGATATGGAAAGACTTAAAAACTTGACAATATGGGTATTCAGAGTTCCAGTAATGGGCATCACTTACATATAAGTACAGATGAAATATAAGGGGAAAATCATATGGGACAATAAGGAACTCCAACCACAACAAAAAATACAAAAAAGTCCATCACAACATTGTAGTCACATAGACATTTATGCAGCGTAGAGAATTAGAAAAAAAAGGATAGCTTACCTTTGTCGGCCCTGACGCATTTCCTTTGTAAACCTCTTTACTGATTGAATGCTCCAGAATCACCTTTGCCCACTCTGGTGGATTTTTCTCTAAAGAATTGTATACACACTTTCTAATCCTTGTTCCTACATTAGTTGGTAGCTTTCTCACTGGTTCCAGAGTTTCTGCCCACTCAGGAAGATTATTGCTTTTAACAACCACTGGTTCGCAAGTATCTGCTGCATCAGAATCTTTGTGATCTACAGGCAACATGTCACTCTCTTGTTTTGTAGAACTAGATATTTGCCTTTCTGCCTCTGCAAGAAGCTGGTTTTTGCAGATATCAGTCATAATTGCAATATTAAAAATGCATTTCTTAATTATAGTGAACAAAGTTTGAAATATTGAATAATAATTTGCATTCCAGAACACACAGTAAAGTTAGAGAACGTTAGTATCACATAAGTAACTTGAGTAAGATAGGAACCCTGAAAGACTAACTCTTTTCAGGGAATAAATAAATTTTGGAAGTACCTAGATTCCAAACAAGAAGAAAAAGGGATGTCAAATTTGTTGAAAAGGAATATCAAATATTTACTTCACAAAATGCATCATATTCTTGTGTTTTTTTATATTTGATTGAATTTAATCGCCCCATAACAAGGTTTTAAATATCGGATGTCGGGTTCATGTCGGACGGCTGAAATCCATGTCGGATAGCGGAAATCGGGGATATATCGGGGGACATGGACTAAATATCGGATTGCCATATCGGGTGATCCACATATGTATAATATCATGCCCTAAATGTAATCTAACTATCTAAGCATTCCTAAATTCATAACTTCATGACTCTGCACATTTCAACATTCATATGCACATTTAAAATAAAATAAATCTCTCCTTATTAATCAATAATCATTAGCTTATTATTAATCAGTTAGCCTATTATTAATCAAGTGATCAAACATCAAGTAATCATTAGCCTATTATTAATCAAAATAGTCCACAAACCAAACATTCACGTGTGAAGAAGAAAAAAAGAAAAAACAGGAAAATCGGCCGATATGGCCGATTTTCCAAACAAGAAAATCGGCCGATATGACCGATTTTTCGCTGATATGGCCGATATGTCGGTAAAAAACGATATGCGACTTGTTTTTCCCCGATTTGTGTCGTTGGACCCCTCAATCCGCTATATCGGCCGACATGTCCGACATGTCGGCCGATATTTAAAACACTGCCCCATAAGAAAAAGGATCCAGTCCCTACTTGCCCCCTAAACTATTAAATATATCCTTTCTTACACCTAAACTATTAAATATGTTGATTCTTACCTCAAAACTATTTTTTATCTCACCTTGCCTAAACTATTAAATTTGTCTCCGCTTAACCCCCCCTCCCCCAACCATTTCCAGTCTCACCTTACCCCCTGAACTATCGCTTCCTCTTATACATCCGCTTGAAACACCCACAAAGTAATAAATGAGAAGGGGTAACTAGGTACAGAATTTGATAGTTCAAGGGGTAACCAGGGATAAATTTAATAGTTTAGGTGCAATGTGGGATCAAAAAAGTACAAGGGGTAAGCACTAAGCAGGGGATGAATTCAATAGTATAGGAGCGGGGTTGGGGGGCTAGAGGCTTAGGGGGCAAATAGAGTATGGAGCCTAATAAAAAAGAAAATAAATATATTTTCATCATTTTATGTGTAAGCTCTTAAAAGTGTTTATGTAAATCTAAATTTAATAAGACAACAAATCAAGAACCTTTAAAAGTAAATGCATTATTTGGGCCAATGCTGAAACTATTAAAGTAAGCAAATACAACCACAGTGGCCCAGATGAGAGAACTTTTGTTTCCTTACCAATGCATCTGATTCCATCCCAGCAATTCCAGAAAGAGATCCACATAGTACACCGCCATCACCTTGTAAACATCGATAAACTTTTAGGCTTTCACGATTACTGACATCTTCCATGCGCCCATTCATCGACAAGACTGCCAAAACATATCTGCGAGCTAACTCCGGCCACGTCAGCTCGTTAACAGTTAGTAACTCATTCTTTATTTCTTTTGCAGGAGAGTTTTCTACATCTTTCTTCCTACCCCTTTTGGGTTTTACATCTCTAGCATCAAAATTTGGATCTAGAAAAACTGCAACCTTGTTTACGAGCTCTCCAACCAAGACTCTCAGTAGTGAGATGTGTGCTTTTGTCAGAGCTACACCACTGCAACTCCCATAAGTATGTGATGCCACTTTAACTTGAGTAGCTTCCCTTGTAGCAGCCGTTTCGATTGGAATTAACTTGGAAGGGCCCTGTTCATGCATTGTTGAATTGGATGCATTGGTGGAGAGTGAAACTGAACAACTAGCATTTTCAGTTCCTAGTGATGCTGGTTCTCTGCAATCCTGGTTTTTCTTTTCAGTTGCTAGTGACGCTGGAGCTCTACAGTCCTGATTTTTCTTTTCAATTTTTTTCAGATGATTCAAGTCACAGGGCCACGGATCAATAAGTTCATCTTCAAGTTCCTCAAATGACAAAGGTTCTTTCAGACCCAAAATTTCATAGAAACGCCAGAAGAACTCCCATATCTAAAGAAATTCAAAAGTTAAATAGCAAGACAAGTTAGAATTTTGAAGAATTAGAACACGGATAACTAAACATAAATGACAGCTTCTCAAGCAATTGTCACTTGATGATTCTAATAAGATACCTGAAAAACATCTCCTACAAGCTCTCCAGGGATCTTACTGCTCAATGGCCGTCCGGGAGGGGCTCGTCGTGTATCAGCTAACGGGGAATCTTCAGGAAGATTATGCACCTTGGATCCACTGTACAGACCATACGGTACTTCCTCACCAGCCCGTTTTCCGTTCTTCTGTATGGCTAAAAGTAACCTACTCCCAATTGTACATGAAGACAAAAAGTCACTCCTATCAATTAAAAATTGATACTGTGAGCAAGCGCGGCATGTAGGAAGGGTTTCTATAACTTCTTGTACAAAACCAGTATCTAACCCAAATCTATCTTGCTCTAACCATGTTGACAGTGATCTCAGTGTAGCATCCAGTTCACTATCACTCTGAATAACTCGAGGAGTTTCAATGGGTCCAGAGGCATAGCAGAATCTAGCCAGTGAGCCAATACGGTGTACATCTTTTAGATCACCATCAGAGAAAGATGAGCCACACTGATGTCTGCAACAGAATTGCAAACACCCATACTGCTTGTACACTTCAGTGCAAGCATCAATGAGAGTTCGGGACACCATTTTCCATACTGAAGAAGAAGATTTTCCTTCGACATAGAATTCCCCAATTTGATCCCTCAAACTAGAACTCTTGTTTGAAAGATCTGTAGACCTTTCTGAATTACGGTTAAGATTGGCTGTTAGACTATCTGGTTTTTGCAAGTACATTTGCGCAGAAGACTGATCTAAATTTTCACTGCTATCATGAGGAAAACAAGACAAAAAGTCTTGCTCTGAAGGATTGGGGTCTGAAAGGAGCATAAGAATGTCTTCTTCTTCATTAGAGCTAGCATCAAACACCATACTACTACTTTCTGTATTTTCTGCAGGGCCTAACTGGTTAGCCTTGTTATGTAAAAGAATAATTTCCCCATTTGGAATAATAGACAGCGAACAAGGACACCTTCGGACCTTGAAAACAGGTCCAGAGTCGCCTCCATCTGACACTTCGCACTGAAAGAGCGAACCTGTAACTTTATCATGCCAGTATGATCGATATCCTATTGGCCATATTTGGTGACTATCATGGTATGCTGCTCGAGCATCTACTTTCCCCAGACGAAGAACAAAGAAATCTTTGTATTGAATAGGAAGGCTGACCTGTAATATAATATGTTTAAAATAAAGTAAATACATAAAAAATGAACCACTATAGAAACAAAAAAAATTAAAGAACTAATATATGATAGAGAATATATTACAAATGCAATAACTGATGAGTGATAACCTGTGTGCCAATTGAAATAAGAGAAACAAGGCTAAGAGAAAAGTGTAAGTCAAGGCAGAAGAAACACCAACATGGATGCATAAGTACTTACAGATGAATTTTGAGAGTCAGCGAAACCATTTTCTTCCATATAAGATTCTGCAGCTCTTGAAGCACAGTTAGCATCATAATATTGAGGTCTACAATCTGCATCAGGATAAGGCACCTCCCTATGATTAATCCTCAAAATTTCATGGTTTTCAGTAGATTTACAGTTCGCAGAAATTCTTGCAAGATCTTTTCTCCGTCTACGAGAAGCAAGGGGTCTGCGCACTGATGCAAAACCACAGGTTCTTTCATCGACCTCAACAGGAGTAATACCTGAGGAAATCCCCAGATAGTGAGCAACATCATACATTGATTCAAACCTTTTTCCATCTGGAGCACAATAGAGAACAGATGGATTGGGACCATATTCATATGGGGATGGTATAAATTCAACATGCCATCCTTCACCAAGAAAACCGCCCTTGTCCAAAATGAAGTTTCTCAAGGTACTGAGAAACAATTCTTCCTTAAATTGCTCTGGTGTTGATATGCTGCTGAGAACAGGTCTTCTCCTAACTGAAGAACCAAAAATTAGGTTGTCAAAGCCTTGGCCTGTATTTAATCCATGATGTGGTACGTCTTCTGAACTCGTTTGCACACTATCAATCAAAATGCGAGTATGACGAGCTAAGTCAAAGGCATTTCCTACTTGAACCGTGTTTAGACATGAATGATGTCCATCAATTCCACCATTTGACGAAGCTCCGTCATGATTGCTCATTCTGCAGCAGTACAAAATAATATTAGAATTGCTTTTAGGATCTGGTTTTTTCATACCAAAAGAAACAATCAAAAATAAAAAGGTTTTTTTAGGTGAACATGACAGGAAGTGCAACAAAGACTTCGATCACTGTGAGCAGAATAAAAAAATAACTAGCTCATGATATGCGGAAGGGATAGTTTCTAGAGTGTGTCTACATTAAAAGCATTAAAGGCATAAAAACAGTATCTTAGTTGACCTTCAACTCGTGCACAGAGAGATGCTTGTTTGACGATAAATCATTTGTTCATTCTAACTCAATATGTTGCACAAAGGGATGGTGTGATAGCAATAACGATAACAAACGACTAGGCATTTTCGCAATCTCCATTCACTACTAAGACAGAAAGGAAAGTAATATTCCAACCAAATATTTTATATAAACGTTTATCTGATACCATGCAGAAGTGAAACAGGGTCAGAAAATGACAATATGATTCGCAGTTTCTTTCTGCCTTAGATAGACTAATTCTTTAAAAATATTCAGCAAAATTCTTCGACATGTGAAATGGAAACATGATGTAACTCCAATTGGGATTACCCAGCAATTATCCAAATCAGTGCCATTGCTTATTTAACTATGTAAACATGATGAGATGAGTAAATACTAATGTTAAATTTGAGCATGTAGTTCCTCTTAAGTGTGTGAACTATAACATATATGCATACGCATGTTACAAAAATACACACATATGCATACAGTACATACATACGTGTATGTGTACATATATGTCTGTGTGCATGTCTGTGCAGGTGCATTTGACTATATGCAGGTTCCCATGTCATAGTTAAAAGTTATGTATGGCACTTCAGAACACTAAGATATTTGGCACAAGTGGCTGCATCCATATAGCAAGGTTGCCAACTTGCCATCATAAACAAGTTCATCTTGTAAAGACCTGGTTAGACAATAGGACCATCAAATGCTATTGTATGATGAATGTATTGATTTCTAACCGCTGGAAACTCTCAACACTTCTAAATACTGGAAGATTGAGAGTCACATG
Source organism: Asparagus officinalis (assembly GCF_001876935.1). Taxonomy (NCBI): domain Eukaryota; kingdom Viridiplantae; phylum Streptophyta; class Magnoliopsida; order Asparagales; family Asparagaceae; genus Asparagus; species Asparagus officinalis. Next base: position 2,550,065 of record NC_033794.1, on the reverse strand, counting down.
GTTGTAAACTTGTAAAGACTTAATTCTTGTAGGTCCATCGTCATGAAGGAACCAAAACCCACTGCATTGACGAGATAATAAACACTCATAGGCCTCGTCCATTTTGCACGCAAGTGACATATTTCAAACATTTTTGTCCTAATTTCTCTGTGCAACTAATCTCCCATTCACTTCTTCTATTTGATTATTAGGGGCATATTAGACTTCGTAAAAATGTCGCTTCCATCATTTGAACAATTTTCTGATAGTACAAGGCCTTTTTGTGCAGATTTGAAAGTTCATGATATTTTCTTTACATAAAGATATTGTATTTTATGGCATTTCTGCAAACCCCCTCATAGTTCATGATAACTTTGTGAATTTACCCTTGTTTGTTAGAAATAATACATCGAACAAAAGGTAGGCTATGAAATTTTCTCACCCTTTTCGTGTTCCAATTGTCTTATATCCGTTTTTTTTTTTTTTGGAGGGGGGGATAAGATATAAGATAATTAGAACACAAAAAGGGTGAGAAAGTTACATAACCTACCTTTTGTTCGATATATGATTTGTTATGATGAACAGCTAAAAGGGCTGTCAGTAGAAGTTTTTTTATTATTTGTTTTCTTTGTTTTTTGGGTTATGTCTGGCATGTAGCATGTAACTCATTATATACAGCACTCATAAAAAGGCGATGGATGAGATCATACGTGCATAACTGTCTTAACTCTTGGAATATGACCTGTCAAAAAATATTGTCCTGGATTCAAATAATGTTCAATTTTTCAGTCTGGCTCTTTCTTATGCGGAAAAATGTAAACTCCCTATGCTAAAATCCTTTTGCAATGATACTAACCAGCCTCTCACTTTTATCGGCCTCTTCCCTTCTCTAAGAGAATTTGGAGGGTATGTATCTGACCGTATGAGAGCTTGCACAACAAAATCAGTCCTTGATATCTCTTATAATGCATCCACGTTCACCTCAGCTTAAATCTCAAAGTAAAATCTGAGCTTAACTTCCTAAACTATCAGACCAATGCATGCTCACTCAAAACAATACCACTCCAATCATAACTCACACATGTAACTACATATTATGGGAGAAAAAACTCTTTTTGAAAATTAAACAGTACAGTTCCTGACAACTTCTCACTTCTCTGATTCTTTCTATCCCTCTTCTATAAGAGAATTTTGGATGGTATATATTTGATTGCAAAAAATGAGCTTGCAATACAAAAAGTAACTAAACCCCAACTTAAATTCCTAAAGTAGCAAATCTATGCATGCACATTTAGATAGCACTCCAATCCTAACCCAAAAAGTAATAACAAAAAAAAACTCGTTTTTTGAAGATTAAGTTCGTCTGCATTGCCTGATAAATATAATAGCTTCTCAATTATCACAATCTCTCATCTTCTCTATGAAAATTTCGGAGGATGTATTGTACAGAATCAGGCTATTCGCACTTTAGTAGCCATTAGTTTCACCCTTTTTTTAACTTTGATGCCCTCAACTACTAGTTCAAAGATCTGAAATCCCAAAGTTTCCAAATTGATGTTATTTTGACAATTTAATACACCAAAATCCTACATTTGCACCTCACATCCCAAGCTCAAAAAACTGAAATTTGGTAAGAAAACTGTTTCTCGTTCACTTCTCTAAGTTGATATTCTTGTACAAAATTAACATCAACTTTTTTCCCACTTTTGGTATCAAGTTGTCAGATTAGAACTGAAACTTTGAGGCGTTACACTGCAAACAAGCCAACTATAGATTGAAAAAAACCACATTTTTAAAACAAAAGAGCAAGAAAAAGATGAAGTTCAAGAGGCACCATCCTGATTTCTCGCACTCAACATCTGCCGGGCGCCGCTCATTGATATCAGCAGCTTCGCCGCGCCAGGACCACCTCTTGGCTGCGTGGCCCACTCAACGCACACTCTCCACACATCCAGTCCCCGGCCACCGCTGCTGCCGCTGCTCGATCTCAGGCACCCCAAATGGAAACCCGCGCTCTCACACCCATCACACACCACGGTCCCATCCCAGACCTCCGGCTTCGCGCAATCCCGCACCGTGGCGCACCACTCCGACCCCGCCTCGCCGGGAAACCTCGCCGCCGGGCCCTCAGCCGCGGTTTGAGCTTCCCGAGGAACTTGACGACGATGGAGTAGGTTTCAATGCTCGGATTCGACGGCGGCGTGAGGCGGAGGCGGAGGAGGGGGGAGAATCGGAGGGAGGGAGATGGCGGAGCCTCGTTGAGGTCGATGACGAAGGCTGGCATCTTGCTAGGGCTCGGATCGTCCATTAGGAGGGGAGGGGGTAGTAGGGGTTAGGGCTATGGTTTGGAGGGAGGTGAGCATTCTATAGGAGAGGATCTCTAGGTGTTTTGGTTCAGTGATTTAGGGCGGGGGGGGGGGTGAAGGAGGAGGGAAGGGGGGAGAGAGAGAGAGAGAGAAGGGTCGGTTCTGGATCGGGGCCCGTGAAAGGCGTCAGGTCCGCTGCTTCGCCGTGTTCGGGGTCTGTAAGAGAGCGGACTTCTGGTTTATGTTAGTTGATAGCGGCGGTTGTTATCTGATGAGGGTAAGTGGGATGAGTGAGAGGCGACGGATCCGCTGCAGAGGCCGGACAGTGGCAGGAGGGCTGAAGAGGCAATAATGTGCCGACACGTAGCTATTGAATGTGGGCCCCACCCCCGGCAAGTCGCTGACTGTGAACATAAGCGGCGGGTAGAAGAGGCGAGACAAAAAGGGCGAGGGGGGAAACGGATTATTCGCTTAATAACCCAAAATTATAATTTCCGTATTTGGAATTTAGTTTCCTATTATTTTTTGTTCTTGGCGATTTCTGGTATCCAGCTGGACTCTTTGTGCCTCTTGAAAAATTCACGAAAATAATATTCGGGTCGTTCGTTTAAAAAGAATAAGAAAAGTTTACAGAAATAGTTGAAAACGAGGAAAAAAAGTATGGAGATAATATATTTCTATTTTCTTTCTTAGTCTGTTAAGTGAGGAGACTTTCTTGATAAAAAAGGAATAAATCATTATCTGATATTATTAAACATAAAATTTGAAATTATGATGTCATCTTTGAATTCTGAATTTTATTTCTTGCAAGACTTGCAGTATGTGTTTTGCAGTGACAATACGACACCCAAAAAAATCTTTAAAAACTAATGTTAGAAGATTTTTTATAAAAAATAAGAAATTTTTGAAATGAATTTCCATAGAGACTCATTGCTTCATAACAAGCACCATCTCCGCATTTTCTCTTATCTCCTGATTTATGTTGCAAGAAAGAACTTAAATTTTTTTCCTTTGAATGCCACCCCTTTCCCTTTTGATTATTTCTATAAACTTAATGTTATACATTGTGAAGTACAACATCATAAACTAAAATTAAAAACAGCCAAAATGAAATTATAAAAGCGATCAATCTATATGTTTTTTGTAATGACAATTAAAATCACTTGCCTAATTAAGATTTGCCCTCCCCTTCTGATCCCACGTTGGATTTACTATTCTCCGTAATGAGTTTGTATCCATTTTATTCTTTTCGCAATGGAAAATAATTTTCATATAGAGATCAAACACAATGGGTGGCGGCAAGGCATAGAAGAGGTTTTTTTAGGGTTGGAGCTCTGTTGTTTACACTACCAATGTATATATGTATTACATTGAGGGCTCCGTCGAGAGATAAGAAAAATAGTCATGCCAGCTGGAGCAATCTAAAAAAAGAAGGTCACATGTTTCTCGGCTCGCTCGTACACTTGGATAGGCTCATGATATTCTCGAGGTAGGCAGCTCAAATATAATGTGAACCTCTTCAATCCATGTGCAAATAAGGGCATGTTGTTTGCGCGAAAGTAATTATGAAGTAGCTGAAGTAAAAGAAGTAGATGCTACTTCTGCTAGTTTCAAGCAAAAAAGTATGTTTGGTTCTCTATAAAACTTACTTTCAATACTTCCTTAAACACTAATGTGGCGCCTACGTGTCATCCTTACTTCCAAATTATTTTTCCAATCCTCAAGACTCGGAAGTAGCTCGGAATTAGTTGAAATGCATATTAATTAGGAAATAAATAAATTTTTATTAATATTTCCTTTATTAGTTACTTCTAATAACTTTTCATTGATAAAATTACTCTTAATTTTAACAATTATTTTGTAGTAATTTGTGATGGTCGTCGGTCAGATTTTCTTTGGGATGAAGAGAACAATTTGTCTATTAATTCTTTGTCTAAATATCACGTTATGTTACGATCAAATGAGCGAGAGAGGAGGGAAATTGGAGATTCATAGGAATTTATGGTCATCTGGAGTCTCATCGTAGGCGAGAGGTAAACAATTATTTTGAAGCTATGTAGTTGAAGGATTCTTCTTGCTCTCAAGTGGCGAGGGGTCATAGCGGCATGAAACTGACTTTAACGTGCTAGATCAAATTAAAGAGCGTGATATGGCTTTGAAATTGTGAAAGCAACATGTGTTAATTACTTCCTAGTAATACTTCCAAATGTTATCCAAACAAAAAAAAGTAAATAAAGAGGAAGAAGATCTACTTCAATTACTTCTAAAAATATATGAAACAAACAAAAAAATGTTATTTCCGATGCTTACTATTTTATAGTTTTGAAAATTACTTCTACAACTTATTTCTTACTTCCAATACTTCCATTATCTAAACGGGCCCTAAGTGGCTGTTTGGTCATGTCGAACTAGAATTTCACACGTAAGTCTTGCAACATGATTTATATTTTTGATTATTTGGCTTCGTTTGGATACCATTGTGTTTTATTTGTTTTCATGGTGTTTTTGCCAAAAATAAAACACCATGCGTTTGAAAACCATGGTGTTTTTTGAGCTAAATCATCCTCAAACCAAAAACAAAACACTTATTTCAAAACACCTTTTAGGTGTTTTAAGTTTAGTGTTTCAGGTTTGATTTTGAGAATGTGTTAATATAATATCTAACATAATATATTAAATATAATTATTATAGAGTTATTATCAACATGCTTATTATATTATAATATATTATACTATATTATAGTTAATTTAATATATTAATAATATTTGTTAAATAATATAAAAAGATAATAAATAAAATATCTTATATAATAATATAGGAACATATTAAATACTAATATTTAATATGTTAATAATGTATTATATAATAATAAAATATAAATAAACTAATAAAAATAATAAAAAAGTTCTTGATAATAAATAATAATAATATAATAATAATATAATAATATACTATATGATATTATAATCGCTATAATATTATTAACTTTTTAATAAATAAATTGTAATAAATTAATAACTATAACATATTATATAATAATAACATATTTAATAATAACATAAAAATATAATAATAATATTATAATAACATATTGTATAGTAAATGTAATATAATATATAAAATATTAATATATTATGTAATAAATAATATAATTTATTATAAAGTAAAATAATTTTTAATAATAAAATAATTTATTGCTAACAAATGTTAATGTAAAAATAATATATTCATAATATAATAATATTTATTTATATCATAAATACTAATATATTATTAAAGTACTATTAATAAACTCTAACATATTAAAAACTATAATATATTATATAATATTAAAATATTTATAATATATTAATTTATTAATAACATACTACTAATAACATAATATTAATATTATTAATAATATTATATTATATGAATAATAGTATAATATTATATTATATTAATAATAGTATAATATTATATTAATACTAAAATAACATTATTATAAAAATATTAATATAATATACAACAATAACAAATTGATATACCAAAATAATTAAATATATAATTATTTGAAAATAATATGTAATAATTATAATATAATAATAATTATAATATAATATAGCATATTAAAGTACAATATAATATTATAATACATTATATATTATTATATTGCATTACATTTAATACTTATAATACTATAATAATGTAAACTAAATATTATAACATTTTATTAATAATATATTTTATTATAATTAATATATAATATATTAATAATATGTTTAATACTAATGTTATAATTGGTCAAACTAGTGTCAAACAAAAATACTTAACATGGTGTTTTGAAAACATTTTAAGAGAAAAACACAACACCATGGTGTTTTCTTACAAAAACACAATAAGAAAAACACCATGGTATCCAAACGAAGCCTTAAGTTAGCAACATTTTGATTAAGAAAGGTAGATATTCTTACAAATTGTAGAAATAACCGCAACAAATGACCACTAAACCGGTGAAAGAAACACAATGCAACCTCCATAAAAAGAGATTAAAAAATCACATATACTCTCGCTAGGTCATGAAAAAAAAAATTTGTATCAAATAAGAAAAGTGTGGCGCTCTTGTTTTTTTATGATAAAATCACACAATTGTTACAATATTTCTTTTTCAACAAGACATTTAAGCTGCAGTAGAAATACATTTTTCACATAAAGTTGCACATATATATAAATTTGAACTTAATCTCTGTTTACAAAGGATTTGGATCATCTCCCCTTCAAAAAAGTAGTAGAAAGACCACTACTTTTAATAACAGTCATTCATCATCTAGTTGGTGGTTGAGATTCTTTCTAAATCCAGTACTCACCATACCCCCTGAATTGTACCTATTACTAATTTGTACTCAGAGAAAAATCTTAATCACCAAATAGATAATTAATAATTATGATGGAGTGATGGTCTCCCAACTACTTTTTTTTTTAGGAGAGAGGATCAGAATCCCTTAACTAACAAGCTAGTTTCTCATTGTCACGAACAACAAACAATTTTAAAATAAAAAGCTTGTTTTCATCCAGTGCATTGTTTCATCCAATATATTATATATAGTTATAACCATTATACACCATATACATTTTCAATTCATATTTATAACTTTCAATTGAAGTATTAATATTTTATTTTTCGCTACCAAATATAATTGAATCATAATTGCTACTGATTTGATCAGATCCTCTTTGCATAGTGATATCCTTTCTATACAGTGTACCCTTCCCTTTTGTTATGAGGGGTATTGTCTTGGTGAGTATAAAATGTTGGATACATGACACGTAACGCAGCGAAATATGTATGTCATGTAGATTAATAAAAATTAATTATAGTTTATAGATGAATACCTAAAACATTTTCCGATTCTCTACAATTCTTTGTCCCAAGATCAACCGAAATAGTTTCCTCAAGAGAAAAAATATCCAATTAAAATCCACCCATCATCAAAGAGGAGCAACACTATGAGATAAGTTCTCATTTTTTATTCATATGACAACATATTAACCTATATATAGGATAAGACTGGTCTTATAGATTTTAATTTTAAACAATTCTTAATTGTTCAAAACTCTATCTATGACAATTAGAGACATAATAGAATTGTATAAAAGCTTTATCCATAATAACTAAAGATAGAATAGAATTTGTATTGCAATTAAACATCTTTTAATTACATTAGTGAGACCAATTCGGTATCATATTGAGAACCAACAATTAATTTTAATTTAACAATCAAATATCTGACCACATAGCCATAAACACTCTATCATAATATGGGATTAAATATTCATTAATAATATTATCTTACATTCAATCATCTCTAGCATCGATTTATTTTAGGTAACTTTATTAAGCACGACAAATCATCTATTTGCTCATGCCTAACATTGCAAGCCCCATGAACATAAATAAAAATTACTTTAAAATATTAAATATTTTAATTTTTTATAAGAAAATATATTTTAAAAATAATTTTTAAAACCACCCATCGATGGGAGTTTAATGAATTCATGGGATGATGCATAATAAATTAACTCGCTAAAATGAGCATACTGAATTTTATCTAGATATTCATCATTTCCCTAAATCAAATAAAGTAACCCGACATTTGAGGCTATAAAACACTTGTAAAACAAGTCTAACCATCATATCAAAGTATACTAAATTATTAAATCTGAAATGATAATATCATCAAGTCAAAGTAGGGACCATGTAATAATTAGAATTATCTATCTCTTAGGTGACTCATCCTATAAAATTTAAACATGGTCTAGTGCCACACATATCATAATATATGCATGTAGGCTGTCTAAAAATCACAATAGATAGTTAATCCCCCATCAAATACCGATGATGGAAGTTACAATCTGACGACTTCCAGAAGGCTACAATTTGAGGACTTTCACGTAGAATGCTACAATCTGACGACCTTCACGACAACTGATGAAAGCTCTAATTCAACAGCCTTCACAATCAACATCGGGAGTTACAATCTGACGACTCTTATATTTTTAAGGAGCCAAGACGAAGATTACAAGAGAACGATCTGTGCAAAGCTCTAGCAAAAGAGACTACAAATTGACGGTCTCTTCATATTAGAATGCAGATATCTCTCAAACCGTAAGGAATTTGGCGAAACGGAGGAAGCGAACCAAAGCCTTCGGCTTGGTTTGGATGGCCCCGTCTCGTCGAGATAGCCGATTTTCATATATAATTCGTCCAATTCCGACTTACGTTTTGAAAGTTATGACATGTTCTTCGTAGCAAGTTATGTTCTGAGGTCCGTCTGCAAGACTGGACTTCGTCAGAACATTGGACTTAGCCTGAAGCTCGCCAAGCCCGCCTAAGGTTCGCCTCTGCATTACAGAGTCAAAGCGCACAGGTCGAACCGGCGTTTTCAACATCAAAACGCAGAGTTAATCTCTAAAACAGCACGAACTGTGCGTCTTCAGCCTAGAACAGTCTTAACTCTGCGTTTTCAACATCAAAACGCAGAGTTAATCTCTAAAACAGCACAAACTGTGCGTTTTCAGCCTAGAACAGGCTCAACTCTGCGTTTTCAACATCAAAACGCAGAGTTAATCTCTAAAACAGCACGAACAGTGCGTTTTCAGCCTAGAACAGGCTTAACTCTGCGTTTTTAACATCAAAACGCAGAGTTAATCTCTTAAACAGGCCCAACTGTACGTTCAGCCACCAAAATAGGCCCAACTCTGCGTTTTTAGTCTAAAAACGCAGAGTTCGGGCCCTGAACGTTATTTTTTAGCGTTTGACTCGTTCAAAGCACGCAATGAACAGTTCCAGGAGCTGTTTTTTCCCACGATTTGAGGGATTTTCGCCCCACTTAAGAGCGGATTAAGTGGGTAGTTACCACCCTTAATCCCCTATAAATACCAGAAACTCAATTGAGTTGGGGGATCGAATTTTTTCTCATCAACAAAAGGGAGATTCGGTCAAAAGTTTATTTTTGGATCTGGGACTTGGCAGCAACAGAGAGCTTTGGAGATCAACGACTTGAAGGAGCTCTTGAATCATTGTGGAAGGCTTTTATTGAAGCCTTTGAAATTATTAGGCCTTGGCGTATAACCGACTTTCGGTTCAAATCAACTCTTTTTCAAGAGTTCAAACTCGTTCAGAGTTATCAACTCGATCAGAGTTCAAAACTTGCTCTGCAAGTTCTTCTAAAACTCGTTCAGAGTTATCAACTCGTTAAGAGTTATTTTCAAACTTGCCACGCAAGTTCTCCACAGCGTCAAATCGTGAGGAGAAGACATCGTTCCAGTGAATCAAGACGTCCGGATCGTCAACGGAGAGCAAACTCGACGCGAGCATTCGAGGGAGGCACTCCATCGCCACCAAGAAGAACCCAGTTTTAAACAAAGGGGAGAATCAAATTCGTTCTCCTCTCTTTTGTAATCGGAATCCAAATTGTAATTGATTTTGAGAGAAATACAAGTCAAATTTTTCTTTCATTGTCTTTTTACTACAAATTTCCAACAAACAATGCACTTATGGCATACACCCGGAGGATCTTCATTCCTGGTGGTTGAGACTCATCACCATATCTCACATGTCAGTGGCATGCATAATAACCTGTTATAACAAAATTATCCTTTATTAGCTATAGGTTAAGCACAAGTTTAAGAAATTTCCAAATCATATCACATCTCCAAGCAAGCGGCCATCATAGTACATGATCGAACAAAACAATTTTCGTAGATCATGCCACAACTATTTAAAAGATACCCAATCAATGTGTGCAACAATAAAACCCAATTGATATTCAAAGCATTACGTAAACTGTGCTAGATGTTTAATGACATATAACACTGCTCTAGCATAAAAATCATAAGACCTTTTGGGATTTGGAAATATATATGACTAAATTGTAGGAAAATGTCATGTAGTTTTTCTTGTGCTTGTGCACAGATTGCCTCAATAAATCCTATCACTCTTCATAACTCGTGCAACTATTTCTTTCAGCTATATATTCACCAAAAAAGTCTAGCATGGTCGTCCTCTTGCATTTTTAAACAGTGAGTGGTATTTTGGCCTTGCCTCACTACAGAAAACATCAATCATGGGAAATTGAAGGACAAATTTGTGACATATCCTAATTAATAGAAATATCTTTAACATATTCTTAACAATCCAAAAGATATAAACAATGTTCTATATAAAACACTCTTAAATGAGAAAATTATAAACAATGCCTTAGAAATTAAAAAAAAAATCCAAAAAAGTCTATATAACTTCAAAATTTGAAAAACTTCCAATGGACAATACTACCCTTGATGTTTTGAAAATTAATAGAACTCTTTAAATAGATCTATAATACATTATTTGTGACATATCCTAACTAATAGAAATATCTTTAATATATTCTTAACAATCCAAAAAATATAAACAATGTTCTTAAAAATCTAAAATATATATAATGCACACTTAAATGAGAAAATTACAAACAATGCCTTAAAAATAAAAAATCCAAAAAGTCCTTATAACTTCAAGAATTATAAACAATCCATTATACAACTACAGATTACAAATCGCCATTTAGAAATTCTAAAAATCACAAATATGAGGACCCTATGAAAAAGCTAAAAGTTAAAAAAAACACCTCCAAAAATCTAAAAATACAAAAAAAAACTGAATATTTGAAAACAAACAACCTCTCGAACAATATGAAATTACATGCAAAACCCTAAATATTGAAAGTTACAAACAACTTCCTCACCAAAAATTTCAAAATTTATAAAAAAACCCTAAAAATGAAATCTTTTGAACAGTCCCCTAAACAAATCGAAGTTATATACAACACCCTAGAAATTAAAACATTACAAATAACCCCCTTGAATAAGCTTAATTTTATAAAAAAATACCTTAGAAAATTCAAAATTTATTAAAAAAATTGAAAATCATAAAATTTTCAACAGTTCTGGAAATAATTTGTAATTACATATAACAACCTAAAATTTTATAATTTATTGACTTCCAAAATCTAAAATAACATAAAAAACTCAAAAAAAAAAAAATCCTGAAAATCTAAAATTTTCAATCAAACCTTTGAACTATTTGAAACTACTACCAAATATTCCTATTTTTCAAACGACCTTTGAAAAGTCTTAAAAAGTACAAACGTCATAGCTATCTAATAAATTCTCTATCAAAGATTTTATAAAATACTTCTAACTAAAAAACTAACTTTTATCAAATAACATTGAAATGTTTGAATGAATTAGAACGTTATCAACTGTTAAATTATGTTTGTTAACAAAATCTCTTGAAAGATTTGGACGAGCCAGCGTATAATATGAGACTTAAACTCTATAGTGATAGAGCTAACATCTTAACAGCATTGTCCCAGTCAACTTATATTGATAAGATAGTGGCCAAGTTTAACTTGCAAGGTTCAAAGAAGAAACTTATTACTCGGGATATGAAGTTGCTCTTTCTAAGGAAATATCACCTTATACATATAAGGTATTAGAAAGAATAAAGTAATGCATGTATGCTTCAATAAGCAGATAGTCTTATATGCAAAGTTGTGTACTAGGCCAGATATTGCTCAAGAAATAAGTGAAGTTAGTAGATATCTATCCAAAGTTAAATATTTCTTTAAATATATTAACTAAACAAAAGATAATTGCAGTTGTGAAGCAACAAAAAGTAGTTAGGTGTTTTGTGGTGATCCTTTAAAAGTTGAAGGATACCTGAGTATAATTTCCTGTGGGATCCAGACGATAGAAAATCTACATCAGGTATTGTCTTTGCATTAGATAATGAAACTATTAATTGAAATAGTTGTAAGTAAAAAACTATAGTTGATTCTACAATTGAAGCAGAGCATATTGCACCTTGTGAAGCAGCAAAATAAGTTGTTTTAAAAAATTCGTCAAGAGTTAGGTTTTTTTCGACTATCGAATATTCCATTGCTTTGTATTTTGATCAGAGCAGGTTGCCCAAGCTGGAGTGCTTAGGGCTCATCATAATTCAAAACACATCGAATGAAAGTATAACTTGGCAAGAGAGCAAACATAAACATTCTTAAAGTTGCTTTTGTTGATAATGTGGCAAACTCATTGACTAAACCTTTAAGTTAAAAGGTGTATAAGAAATATATTGATAAGATCGATTTGAAATCTATATCAAATTGGTTTTGAGTGCAAGTGGGAGACGGAAAGATATATGCTCTACAAAGCCAATAAATAAGAGTTTACATGGATATTTATAAAAACAACCTGGAAAATATGAAATTTTTAAATAACCTTCTGAATAGTATGAAAGTACAAGCAAAACCATGAAATTTAAAAATTACTAACAACATCCTCACTGAAAATTTTAAAAAACTAGAAAACTCATCCTAAAGTATGATAAGTTTGAATAGTCCCCTATACAACTTGAAATTATATACAATACCTTAAAATTTTTAAAAATTACAAAAAATCCCTTAAAAATAAAAAAACTATAAAAAAAGACATCAAACAATCTAAAAAATACCTTGAAAATTAGTAAAATTTGAACAGTTCCATGAACAACTTGTAATTACATACAATGCTCTAAAATTTTAAAAAAATTAAAAACAAACTTCCAAAAATCTTAAGTTGCAAAAAATACCCTGGAAAAAGTGAAAATAAAAAACACCCTGAAAATAAAAAAATCTTCGATAACCCCTCTGAATAATCTAAAACTATAAAGAACCACTTATTATTCAAAGATAACAAATAACTTCCCAAAAAACTTTAAAAATAGAAAAAACATGTCAAAATTAAAAAATATAATAAACTCCTCCGAAATTCTAAAATTTTCATTTTCCCCTGGCACAATATGAAACTACAAAGCCCCCAAAAAAGTTTGAAAATTAGTAAAGCTCCTAAGAAAATATTAAAATTATAGATGATCTTATGGAAAAAATAAAAATTACAAACAGGTCCCTAAAAATCAAAAATTGTAAACAAGCTCCTAGAAAAAAAATCTAAACACTCATCTTAAAATCGGAAAGTTCCAGAATTAGGTGTTATGCATTTGCTATATAAGATAAAAGTTCTTTGACATGTTTGTTAGATCAAATTTCTAAAATTACAAGTTGAAATATTTGACATGTCTGCTAGATCAAAGTTCTAAATTTTGTAAGGCATAACTAAATTTAATGCATTATCAAGTTAGATATTAGTCTACAAAATATCATCATCATCAAGTAGAGGTTTAACACCATGATTTTATTTCGTACAACAAATCATATGGTAACCACGAACTATTTCACAAATGAGTTACAATAAAGATATAAATCTATTTCTCAGAAAAAAAGTATAAATCCGAATAAAATAATTAGATTATTTGATGACATGCAATGCACGTACATTCCACCTAGTTCACCAAAAAAAGTCTAGCACGGTCGTCCTCTTGCATTTTTAAACAGTGAGTGGTATTTTGGCCTTGCCTCACTACGGAAAACATCAACCACGGGAAATTGAAGGACAAATTTTCAAAAGCAACCTATTTAGAAACATAATTACAAAAAACAACCTATTTGTAACTTATTTATCAAAATCGACCGAGTTTCAGCCAGTTGGCTGAAACTCGGTCGATCTTGAAAAAAAAAGTTACGAAACTTCACGGGACTTCAAGTCACGTGAAGTTTAAGCCCTATTTAATCACGATTAGCGGGGGTCTAAACTTCACTGGACTTGAAGTCCCGCGAAGTTTCGTACGTTATTTTTCAAATTCGACCAAGTTTCAGCCAGTTGGCTGAAACTTGTGTCGAATTTGAAAATTAAGTTGGAAACATAATGTCGATTTTTGCAATTAAGTTCGTAAACAGGTCGAGTTTGAAAATCTGTCCGAAATCGAAACATTGGATACTAGACAGCGTATCTTTCAGTAAATTTCGAAGGGTGTACCTGAAATTTCCGACGAAGGCCCCGGAGCTTTAGCTTCGAAGGACTAAAGCGAGCCGGGGGTGGTTTCGTCGCCGACGCACGAACCCGAGGCCGAAGCTAATAAAAATGATGGTAACTGGGTGCAGGTGCAGAGTTCTCGTAGAGGAGAGTAGCTATTACCTTCGCTACGAACCACAGACGAGGATCCTGGTCTCGCTGACAAGAAACTCTGATTCTGATCGATCTATTATTTGGTATGTTTGTCCACGTTTCTCGACTTTATGCGTCCATTTATTTGTTTCGGCATGTTGCTCGTCTCCATGATTGATCAAAATGTTTCCAGACAACATTCCTCAGCTCATTCAACTCGGGTCAATTTATCAATCGGTTTTCACTCTCTCAGGGCGCGCAAGGAATTAAAGCACAAGGGGATCGATAAGCTAATCGAAATAGCCCCATTGTTTTTCCTTTCTGATGCTCGTAGAGGATGTGATTTTTGCAGAACCTTGAAAGGTTGCCAGTTCAAATATAGATCTGTGAACTTCAGAAGAAGCAACACGGCCGTTTAATTCTATGAATCTGCTCAGAGAAAAAACACTTCCTTTGCAAATGTTCTCCGTTCAGGCACACAAAGGGAAGGGGGAAATCAAGTGAAAGATGAGGATTTGAGATGGAAACAGCTAAATTCATCCGGTATTATCAAGAGCATTGATACTAGATACAAAGGAAAACATACAAAGAAAAGAAAAGAAGAGAAACAAAAAAACAAAAAAATTTTACATCCGAACACAAGCATCGTCTTCATCTGATTGATGAACTGGAACATGAAATACAGGGGAACTGTGTACGCCTTGAACTAATACGAAAATCGACACTGAAGGCAATGGATAAACAAAGGCACCAACGGCACCGATGTATTGTTTTCCAGTATATCCTCAGAACTCTATTCCGAGGAAATAAATTTCCTCTATTCATCTAAATCATATCAATATGTAAGGATACAAACGTTAAACAAGCTTCTTCTTTCCCACCCCCTGGAATGGCCTGAACCTCCCAACTTGTCGAAACATTGACAAGCAAAAGGGAGCTGAATGTAACAAAAGAATATATGATCGAACCTAAACCCTCAAACCTGAAACCTAGCTAGAACCTGAACATCGATGAGGAGCTGCCACTGCCAGGGGGTGCCGGTGGCNNNGGTGGCAGCCGGTTGGGAGTCCGGCGGCTGCCAGAGTTCGGTCCGTATCCTCCTACATCACCATTCTGGGATGACTCATGCCTTCGGCTGTGACCATTGGCACTGCTTGACCTACCAGTGGAGTTAGAATGACTTAATGGTCCATTTGACGCTGAACCAAATGCTGATCTCCAGTCATCACCGGATTCGACTCTTGGTGTCCTTGGACTCTCTGAAATATCATATGAAAATAAGCCATTGTTGAAGGTGTGACTAATGGAGAATATTGGAGGGTACGAATCACGAAAGAAAAAAACAATTCCTCCAGAGGGTCCTTCACAGAATATTGTGCCAGGATTATGGAAGGAGAGGAGTACCCTTAGCATATCAGTGCGGTCACATATCTGTCAGTGCAACCGTTGCTGCACTAATAGATATAGTGATTGCATAGACAGATATTAGTGGTACGTGCATCATGCATGATATACCGAATGATATATTACAAAGAGGCTATCTACGGAATTTTTACCCTAAACCACAGGTTCCACACTCGCCAAAATCTGAGGAACAAGTTTTATGCACTTTTGCAGTTCATTAATCTATCAAGGTTAACAGATAAATTTCCCTCAAATTATGAAAACGTGGAAAGCCAAACACGTGACCAAGTCATCCAGCCATCTCCAGAGAAGCAAGTTATATTGGAAAATACTTCTCCCACTCAAGATGGGTGGCTGGATATCAGAGGAACTCCCATCATACATTTTGAGTTTGAATTTTTTTTTAATTAGGCAGGCAACTCACGATTTTAAAATCTCATCCTAACCTTATTTATGCAAATAACTTACCTGCTCCACCGCTGCTATCAGACCAACCAGCAGTTGCTGCTCGGTTGTCATGGATGCTTAACTGACGAGTAAGCTTCGAGAGCAGAGATGACTGCTTTTGGAACTTCTCTCGCCTCCGCTTGACATTTTGATCCTCTTGTAGAAGCTCTTCAATCTTTACATTGCTCTGAGCACTATATGATAAACAATGATGTTAAATTAATCATGAATCCAAAATGTCTTGTTAATGCAATCATATATATAAGTAGCCAAATTTTCAAACAATGCATGACTAACCTTACAGAACTATACAATTGATTCAGCATATCTTCTTTAGCTTTTTCCACTTGACAAAGCACAACAGCCTGCTCAATCATTAAGGGAAGATTCTGTAAATGTGAATAAAAATATGAACTATAATGGCGATATCTAGGGAAAACAATCTTTTCACCTTTGGAATGTTTGCAGCAAGACTGTTCAAAACAGCTTCTACGTAACCTCGAACTTCCTGGGACATCCATCTAAGTTCTTCTTCAGGATCAGCAGGTCTTCTCGTCATTGTGTCCTAAAATTTACACAGGGATAGAAAGAATTTGAAATCTCATTACAGAAAACTCTACTGGGAAAGGTGTAAAAGTCACTTTATAGAATTCGGTTAGATAACATGATATTTACTTCCAAAATATCATGTATGATCAGCATAAGCATAGAATCTCTTTGCAAAATAAAGTGAAGGGGGAGCAAATGATTTACGAAAATGGAGATCTGCATTTAATTAACATGCATGTTTTACAACAATAAAGCCTTCATACCAAGTTTTAGGGTCCACTATTCTTTGAGAAAGTATTTGCACAAAACAAATCATCTACATTATTTTAAAAATCCAGAAATAACAAAACCAAATAACAATTACACACCACTTAGGAGGAAAAATGAACATGAAGCTTCAAGAATAATGTAATCACCAACATATTCTAAGTAACACAAACTTCTCAAGCTCAAAAGTAATGTTGAATTAAAAGGCAAAATAGGATTTCTGTTCTCCTTGGTTCTTTCTCCCCTTTAAGGAAGCATGTTTACTTAGTTATTTTCATCTCTAATAACAAGACGAATTCCATCTGTTGATTGCAACAGCACAAGTAATCACTCCTAAGCCTAGCAAGTAACAACAAATGAATCAGTTACAGACTTACTAGAGAACCATCTGAGTGGCTTTGCCTCATTGAGGAAGTAGTTTCAGGACCAGGTCCCTTTGCACTTCCCTTAGATGATTGGGTTAAATTTCTTATTTTGTTAACCCATTCAACTTTGTCCGCCATGTTCTCAGCCTTCAAGACAACAGCACTATGAGCTACAACATCAGCAGTATATTTTGTTAGTCATGGAACATCAAGGAAGAAGTATGTAATGCGAAAAGCATTTGAATGAAGCTTTACATCTATTGACGAAGAACTTACCCTTAAGAACAGTTTTGTAAGCGACCTTGCTCGTTATCTTGAAGACAAGATTTGAAACTTTTCTAGTATCCGATCCATTTGCTTTCTTTGATTCCTTGGAACTTTTAGGGGGTTCCTCATCATCCGCCTCTTCCACACTACAGTCCTACAAGGCATACAAACACGAAAAGATCATGAGAGAGTAGTGACCCACTTGCTAACTGCTTATGCTAGCAAGTTCAACCTACAATTCTTTAAGAGTATATGACTCAACATCTAACATCAAATAATTTAGTTAGTTGAAATCTGGTAACCAGAGAAGGAAAATACAGGATATGTCTTCCTCGTATACATCTTAACTAGGTCAAGTGACTGACAATTGATGCATAAGACCGCAAAAACCTTCAATCTCATACTTTTAGCCTACTCACCTGTACTATGTTCAATATGAGACCACAAATTTCATCCCACAACCCTAATACTCGGCTTTCTTTCAAAAAGCATGAATCCCTACCCTCACAAAAGCCCAATGGTGATGGGTTCTGCTGTAGTCAGAGATGCAACTCTAGGAGCATAATCTATTACACTTTGAAGGCATTTTAAACAGAACTGTAGGTTCATCATGGTCCCCATATTTGTAGAATAAATTGCAAGTTTTGCAAAATAGTAACTTCATCATGACAATAACACATCAGTTCAGTCAAATAAATTTGAAATAAATTGGTTGGTAATTTTTACAAAAAAACATGTCCACATTTTATTACAGTAAAAGTACCAATTTGAATAATTTAATATCCCTTCATTTAGCAGAAGCTAAGAGTCATTATACTGTCATGAATCAATATCAGAGATCATACAAATAAAATTGGGATTTTTCACAACATAGAACAAGATTACAGTTAAAAAGTTACAGCTTCAACTTTAGAAAATGTAGAATGATTGAAAAACCATGCATGAACAAGATTACAGTTAAAAAGTTACAGCTTCAACTTTAGAAAATGTAGAATGATTGAAAAACCATGCATGCTATCTCAGTTTATTCCCACATTATAATGACAACTTTAGAAAATGTAGAATGATTGAAAAACCATGCATGCTATCTCAGTTTATTCCCACATTATAATGTTTAACAAAAAATATATAGAACCTCTACAACAGTCCCTGACTCCCTAAACATAATCCAACAAACTTAGCTGCATAAAGGACTTATTCTGCAGTAAAATAAAATGTCTTCTGCGAATTCAGAATGTCTAAAAGCAACAGTGGAGGTGAAGTGTACCTCCAAAATGATGACACCACGGAATTGTCTCTCCTCTTCCTTCTTTGTGTATCCAAGCTAGGTGAAGAAAACATTATAGATTAAAGCATGTTTCATTTGAGAGGTAAACACAATCCTTAAAAGCAAAAAAATAAAGAGTGTAATACTAACTTTTCCACTTTTTTCATTCAACACAAACCATCGCCTGCTCCAGCCATTCGTTTTGGCACTTTTTTTCAGCAAATATCCTATACAACATTAAAAAAAAGCGAAGATATGGAATAAATCCTCACAAACAAAAATAAGATAAATGTAAGAATACTATAAGGTAACCAGAAGATGGAATAAATCCTCACAAACAAAAATAAGATAAATGTAAGAATACTATAAGGTAACCAGAAGATGGACATGGATGAATAATAAATGAAACAACATAGTTGTCACTGCAATATTTTGTTTAATCCTTTTATGTGTTGCTTCTTTTCAAGAATCGCTTTATGAAAATCTTATGTTGACCAAGAATCGCTTTATGATTATCTTATGTTGACAATGATTTAGCAATTCTGAAGCAATATTGTTTTATGTAAAGTCTGTTATATGAGTTGATTCATCATGTAAGTGTTATTGTTGTTACAGATCTCAACTACCAACATAAATAAACTCAACGATAATATACAATTTGACGTATAGACAGTGATGACATATAATCCCACAAAAACAACAGCAATACCGGTGGATACAAGAAGGTAAATATATGCATGATATGTCACACAGACAGTCATCTGTCATGTAACACAGAAAATCATATACAACAGAACATTCATGATTTATATCAATGTAGCAACAAATCAACCTGCTGTTATTTCTCCAGCAGGACCAGCAATTTGTAATGTTGAACCCTCTTTCGCATCTTTATCACTTTGGTTTTTCTCTTTCATTGATTTCAAGGTACCACCTGTTTGCTGGGATCCTGTTTGAGGGCTTGTTGCCTTAGTTTGTCAACAATTAGCAAACAAAAACATGCAATCAGCTGACTGTTGCAGTCAAGATGGAAATACTAAAGTACATAACAAAGAGTGTTTATTTTTCTTGTGTATTTGTGAGCTTGTGTCTGTGACAAAGGTCGTTTCTTTATCTCGTGCACTTGTGAGGTTGTGTCTGAGTGTGTATTTCAGATGAGAATGAATAAAATAACCAACTCTGTTTAATATGGCTTGTTCCGCCTCATGTGCTTTCTTTGAGGATCGATTCTTCAGCTCATCTTCACGCCGCTGTCTCTCCATCCTGGCAAAGCATAACAGAAAAAGAAAAATTATATAGTGTGGGCAAGTGTTTGTGGAAAACACCAGAACAATATAGCGAGGCAGAATCTTTAGGATACTTGCTGCTGATAAAAGAAAATTCAAGATAAGCTACTACTAGCTGTTAACCATCACAAATTAAGACAATATGCGACAGTAAAATGTCTAGACCATGCACTATTCAGAACTACATTGTTGCTACAAAATAATACGGTGCCAATTGAATAAAGAAGAAAAATGTTCAACATCATGAGAAAACAAAAATCTAGCAGGACAGATAACTTTGTGGTACAAATATATAGAAAAGTTCTTTAATTAGACACAAACGCACATGGGCAGCCAAAATTTGTAAGAACATAATCTTCCAGCCACACATTAATAAAATTGAATAGGCCATTGAGCAAGTCGAGCTAACCTCCTTTGAACTAAGCGGATGAAATGTTGTGGAGGAACAAAAGCACGTTCCATATCAACTAGAGCAACAACCATCTTTTTGGCCTCATTTTTAAACCTTTCCAAAGCAGCAGATGCAATGGCAACAACCTTGAAAGAATTTTTCAACTATTAGATTTTGGCAAACTATTTGTCTATTAAACATGCTACAAGGAAAATAACAGGTTAGTTACTTATGTATGGTGACCGCAGAGAGGAGAATTACCTCACACTTGAATGGTGGGTATCTACCTAGTCCAGGTGTAGCATTTGCAACAGAAGAAACTATATCAAGCAGAACACGATGCACCTGTTTGAACAGTCAATACATTAAGATAAACAGATGAATAATCAACTTAGCTATTTTGTTCCATCAGTTTACCAAATCTACAAAAATTATTGATAATCAGTGTCATGTTCCCTAGGGTAACATCACATAAGATCTCCAGAACACAATAAGAATAATCTACATCCTCCCCAAGAGATGGAAGGTATTTAAAGCATGGCTAACAAATACTAATACCAAAATGGCAGAAGTGAGCATCTTTTTATGTGATTTAGATGCTTAATATTAAAGTCTGCTAAACATTAGGGCAGAGCCAGCAAATCAATTAGTGGGTAAATCCTCAAACCCGATAAGGAACCAAGTAAATTTAAAGGACAAGGATCGTAATATATAGTAAAAACCTATTTCAAACCAGACAAAACAGACCAAAGAGTAACAATAAGATAGCATAAAGCCATTATCTCTTTTGAATCCGTCATAGAAATTTGCTAGGAAGGGCCCTACCTTCTGACAGGTTAAAAAAATTGCTCATCAGAAATGCAGCCAAGCAACCATAACAGCACTGTTTATAAACTCAATTTTGGCCAGTCAACCTTTTCTTGAATTTCTTTAGCTCCACAATTTTGATACTAGTTTTGGAACTTTTGGTTTACTATTAATAGTTAAATAATAGAAAGGCAAAGGGAAAAGACAATTGTGTCTCTCCCCTGATATCTTAAACGTGCACGCACATCAAACCTAGAGCACACCTAACACCACTACCTAGTACATTTTTCTTTAGATGGCATCAAATATGGTGCCATCATGCAAAGCTGAGCATCACACTATGGCCATCACTGTACATGACGTATAGCTTACTAGACAAACTGTCGTGCAATGCAAATTATCCATATTCAGCTTTAAGAATGATGCTCAGCTTAATAGAGAAACTGCTGTGCAATGCAAATAGTCCACATTCAACATTAACAATGATGCTACCCCTACCCAGCACTCCACCCCCTCCCCCACCTCCCCAAACATTAAAAAAAAAGATTCTCAACATCTCCAGAGCACTGACTCCGGTATCCATTACATGAGGAACACGAACTGCAAATGTGTGTGCGCACGCGTGCGCATTCAAAACAAATAAACAAAGCTATCATATCAGGATGGTGAGATCACCTCGTCTACACAAAGGCGCGAAGGTTCTTTTGCGAGCTCCAGAACACCTTTTATTAAAGATCTTAACCCCTTTTCAGGAGATATCAAGTAAGGTTGATAACCATCTGCTTCGAGGACAATCTAAATAGAGGATAAGATACCAGAGAACAATTAGACTTTAATCGTCAAAGAGATATAAAAGTTATTTATAAGTGAGAACATACTCTTTTCACATTATTTATATCAAAATGTCTGTCAAGTGGAAGCTGTTTGATTCTGTTGGGAAAATTTCCTTCAAAACTAGCAACAACTTTCCATCCTCCACCCTGATAATAAATCACAGTACATAATTTATAGTACCCCCAAAGGAAACAAATATAACGCACTAGAAAAATTGGAGAGTTATGATAATAAGCATCTAGAACCAAATGAATGCGAATGAAACTCTGAAATTGTCTACACCATCATGATATTGACAAAAGGTGTTGAACTTCAAGACAAAAAGGACGATTCTACATGTATCTAGTTGCATGTATGTTTCCATGAAGGAACAAAAACGTACAAAAAACAAGCATGTGGTGCAACTCTATTAACTCAAACAAACTTGAATTGAATAAATTGCATGCGCACACCATGGAATGATAAAAGAAGAGACTGAAGTAACTACTGACCTCACCAGTGGCAATATGTTCGAGGAATTTATCCTCAAATTCTCTGCAGAGTTCCAAAGCAATGGCCCTAGTTCCTTCAGCGCTGTGTACCATTTGTTCACCAAGTCTTACCAATTCATTCCCCACAATCTGAGACTTTCCCTGCAACCTGAAAATATTTGAGAGAACAGAGAGGCTGTAACTCAAAAAGAATTAAAAAATAAAGAGAAAAGAAGGAAGCAAAGAAATATCTTTTTTAAACAGAAGTTAGCATAGTTTCAGTAGACAACAAACTTTTGAGATCAACTACACAAGTTCTTAGTCCTGCTTTTCCTCATTCATTCTCTATAATAAACTTCAGAAATAGTTATGCTAACTTAAAATCAACAATATATCTGTGCTAACTTATGCTAACTTCAGACAGACACATCACTTGGAGCTGAATTGAAGTTTGAAACCGTGCTGCATATTCATTTCTGACATCAATTGATACAGAAGATGCTAGTACTTCGTCACTAAATAACACAATATAGCTAGAAACTATGCCAAAAGAACTCGTAGTAGTTTACCCAGAGAGAAGGTTGGGAAGCCTGACTTTCATTCGCTTACGTATTTGTTTGGCAAGGGTATCTACCAAAGCTACCCTACCAAGCTTACTCTGAGGGGCTCCAGTCAGTATAGATCTGAGACTTTCACTCTCAGCTTTCCAAGCAGTTTCAAGTGAATTTTCACCAACTGATCCAGCTTGTGCTGAAGCAATAGAAACAGATTGGCCAATCAGAGCCACCCATGGAATATCAGAAGTTTTTGATGGCCCCTGATTCAACAGAAGAGCCTGAACAGCTGCAAGAACCTTCTGGTCTGTAGTTACTAGATCAATTTTGCTAATAACTCCAATTGTTCTTGTCCCTACAAATAGATAAAAAGTTCTATCATGAGCCAATGGTCATAATTTATGTATAGGCTGTGCAGCAAAACCATTTACTAAACACCCAAACTTTGCATAAACATTGTTCTAATTTTTATTTTCATAGTTACGAAAACAGCGCAGAGGAAATACAAACCTTCAGCATCAAGTTCCTTGGCCAGTCTGAGGGCACGAGAAGAAGAAATTTCTGGTGCTTGGGCAGCTGGCACTACAACTAGTAATATTGCATCATTACGTGCAGCGTAGTCAGTAACCTGAGTAAGAGATTTACACCCATCATTTACCAAAAAACCAAAAAAAAATAAAAAAAAATATTCACCAACCATCTAAATTGCAGACACTAAAAAAGTAATCACTAATAGATCTGATATGTGTGGAATAGGAATTTAACAACTATCACATAAAAATCATTCTAGAGAAAAACAATAGAAACGTTAAGCCTCATATTGATGTTTGTTCATAAACTTCTACATTCTACACTTAATTCCTAGTGAAGGTTAATCCATGTCTAATCATGCACGCTGACGGCTGTATTAGGAAGACAAGAAGTCATGAAATGAATCAAACATTTAGATGTAAAAAAATGCTAGCAGCTGCTCACCATTGAATCATCCATAACCCTCTGATCTAAGCCTGGAAGATCAATTAATTTCAACGGAGGAGCTGGAGGAAAGAAGAACATATGAGATTGATAACAAAGTAGCTGTACAGAAGCAACTAGGCGGAAATTAAAGTGCAGCAAAATAGTGGCATAGATAAGGGAACCCAATAAGGCAATAACTAAGTGACCTACCAGAAAATAAGTTATGTTACATGACGGTTTTATGAACATTAACTGACCGATTATCTCAAATTATCGTGAATGTGCATTAAGATCACCTTATGCAAGTATCAAATGGTAGATGACCAAGCAATAGCTATACGAGAGAACGTTCCCACCAACAACTGCACTCAGTTAAGCAAAACTTAGCACTCTCTGCTCCAAGTGCATGGAAATCCAAATCACATCCACCATAAGAGGGGGGAAAACAACATATGATCTTGTTTGGTTTACTTCATGTTTTCCTCTCCAACCCTAAAAGCTATTATTCCTCCAGCATTTTAAGTCACTCTCACCTTTGAAGCAACACATTAAAGCAATGCAGCCCTCAACTTAGTATCTACTCCATCTTTGCATGCTTTTTATTTTAGAATAAGGAAAGTCCAACAAGGAAAAAGAAATTAGCCTAAAATAAGTTCCTTTTTGCATGTTTTATTGTCAAAACTGGTCAGAACGAATCAGAAATACCAGAAATTTGTTATCAGCCATTATCTGAACCAGTGCTGAAGAAACCCGTTATAACCCATTTTGTAACTTAACGATGCCCTCTTGTTATGTAACACATCCATTTAATGCTGAAACTATTTAACCCAAAAAAACACGTTATATTGCGTTAAATGTTCGTTACATTATATAACCAATTAACATGATGTTTTTTAGTTTAAATTGCATCTCTGATTAGGACAATAGGATGCATCTCCACCGTTTCGAATCATTAAAACCCTACCCCTTTTAGTCTCGATCACCCTATTCTCTTCCTGCAAATATGCAATCTCTTCGAGTCCTCCAACCCAAACCATAACTCATTACCTCCTCTGAAGCTCCTCCAACTATTGGCGGCTTCTGCGACTCCGATAAGGTAAACTTTTCATTTTATGATTGTGTATCGGGCACCTCAATTTATATCCTTTAAATAAATAGTGATTCTGAAATTATCTTCCAAATTTCAATCTTTTATATTGCCAATTTACCCTAAATCATATCAAACTTGTTGCTCCATTATTTTACCCTTCAACATAATTTTTGATCTGTCATAAAATTAGAGTACAAAGATTAATTAGTGGGTTAATTGTGTTGGGAAGATAATTACTTTCAGGTATTACTTGATTTTGATTAGATTTTAGTATTTAGTTTTCAGCTAATACTAGATTTTGTGAAATTAAGTTTGCACATGATCTGTGCATATGCAAAATTTCTTACTTTTGTTACATAATCATGTTTAGTTTGGTTTATGTGGTGAACTTGAGGAATTAGAATATTTTTGTAAAGCTAAGAACTCGAGAGTTGGAAGTGTTTGGTTTATTTTAGACCTATTTTTATTGCCTTAATCTTGATGATAGTAACGTATTTGATCATTTGTTGATGCTTTTTTGAATGTTTGTTAGTCATATATGACTAACTTTTGTTAAGAAATTGTGATACTATATTTTTATATTTGATAATTGTGATGCAATGTTTGAAAAGTTTGATGATTCTAAGTATTAAAGTTATTATGAATTGTTAGTATTTATAAAATATCTAAATAATTAATAAACAATATAAACTACATTATGCGTTACGTTTTTTCTATGCTTTTTCTTTTCCTAAACCCTTAACAGGATGTCAAGCGTTACATAAGTCATTTTTTTATTTTCAACATCAATCTGAACCTATTTGTGACACAATTCAAATGCAACCTCCTTGGGATACTCAAAGAGAATAAGGTGATGAAAGGGAGGTAGCAAAGGAGCAGAAGATAGAAGAAAGGCAAGCAAGATGATAGCAAATACTACCCTCTTCATCCTTTTCCCCATCTTTATGTTGAAACTTTAGGATTTTCCGTTTTAATTTTGGTTAACATGTGATCATTATGCCAATATGTACTGCAGAAATTTTTACCCAATAAGGGAACATCTGTATGTATTGTTTAAAGGACGACCATACGGTTCTAGGTGCTTGGGGATGCCTAACATGTAGTCAGTGGTCTAACCAAATTACCTAGCACGCCGGCCAGGACCGGTTCCTACCTCACTGTGTTTACAAGTGTTGTGTGGTAGAGGTAAATGATGGAGGATAGACCTCGAAATAATCCAAGTTTTACATCACAGATGCTTGTGTCCATGCTTGTGTATGGTCATACCAGCTTAGCAAGCTCACTGGCAACCTGTGCTCGATTCATGCAACTCATATGCCTCTGATACTCGACAATTGTCATGTATCTACCTTGTTATGTAATTATTGTGTAAAGAATAATCCTGCATGGGAGAGATAATGGGCAAACAAACCTGTACTGGTGCGGAGTTTTAAATATATCTCATCTCCTTGACCCCTGCTCCCCTTGCTCAACCTATCTTGTAGAGAATGCCTAAGAGCACCTATACAACAGCCAAACCAACTATAAGAACGCAACATCAACTCAATTCACAAATAACGTTCATCCCGAACAGGAAAAATTCTCCTACTTACTCGCTGAAACCTGCTGAGATTTGTTATCAATCTGCAATATGATCGCTTTACTGCCCAGCGACCCATCTCTCTGCAAGTCAATACTGATCCCCGCCCTCGTCGCCCCATTCTCCCCCGTCGGCTGCACATCAATTTCACAATTACACTCAAAATTTACAAAATCACCCAACAACTCAAAATTTTCCCATCATTACCAGCACCGGATGCCCTATCAAACTGTTCAGCACCGCAGATTTCCCCGCGCCCTACCAAGAATCAGCTCATCAGCACAATAATCGAAACAACAACTCAGAAGCCAAACCAGGTTCAACTTACGACGTTGCCGAGAGCGACGACGTTGAGGAAAGTGGAGCTCCGCTTCGACGACGCCGGCGACGACTCGTCGACGTCCTCGTCGGCGAGGAGAGCTGCGGCCTGCACCATTGACTGAGAGAGCTGAGTCAATTCCTCCATTGCCTCCATGATCGAAGAGAGAGAGAGAGATCTGGATCGGATTCAGCTGAAGATTCGATCTAGGGTTTCGGATATCGGGATCTGGGAGCGGGGAAACCCTAGATCGGGTGAGAGAGAGAGATCAGCGGTGGTTGGAGAGAGAGGAAATCGGAGGACGGCGGAGGAGAGAGAAAGAGAGAGAGAGAGAGAATGGGGTTTGAAAAGTATTTTTTAGAGAGAAAGAGATGGGGGCGGTCGTTTCCGCGGTTCTCTAGGAGTTGAGGGGGTGCCGTCTCTCTGTTTACTTCTGTTTGAAGAAAAAATAAAAAGATGTAGTTTGGAAAATAGAGTGAATGATGGTCTACCAATTTTGAATGTAAAATAGTAATTTGTGGAGGGAGAGTTTTGGTGGCATTTGTTGAAGCATATAATAGATCTCATGGACAAATTTTGAAACCAAACCCATTTTGAAACTTATTTATAAAAAACGATTCATTCTCAACTTATTTGTCAAAACCGACCCACTTTCAACCACTTGGCTGAAACTGGGTCGGTTTTGACAAATAAAATGCAAATGGGTCGGTTTTTATAAATAAGTTTCTTGCAATAGTGACTAAAAATGGGCCAAATGGCAATGTTAATGTTGAAATCCTAAGAGCATCTCCAACAGAATTTCTCCAAAATGGGGAAACAAAAGTCAAATTCTCCAAATTATTTTTGCTCCAACTCCAACAGCTTTACAACTTTGAAGAATCCTGCATTTATTACAATAATAAAAATATTCTACATCTTTGACATGAACTTTAACAATAAAGATTTAGACATGAATTTTTTATTTTTCCCCCCTCATTTTATAGTGTTGAGTCGTTTTTTGAGTAGTTGGAGACTTGAAGAACGTGAAATATTTATGACAAAGCTCTCCTCAAAAATTTAGACATGAACATGTTTTATGCCACGTTGTTCCAGATATTTAGATTTAGAAAACCAAAAAAACTAAGAGTTTCCATGCATCAACCTGTAGAGTAAAAGCAAGCTATGAAATAGAGGGTTTCGCTACTTAAAATATCAATATTCTCTTTAAACTATCATTAGTGTTATTACACTGTGACCTTAATTTGCGTAACTCTAGTCATCTACATCTACATAATTTTTTA
The DNA here is from genome assembly GCF_001876935.1 of Asparagus officinalis. NCBI lineage: Eukaryota > Viridiplantae > Streptophyta > Magnoliopsida > Asparagales > Asparagaceae > Asparagus > Asparagus officinalis. The sequence continues at coordinate 2,521,592 of NC_033794.1, read as the reverse complement.
CTTAATCATTATAACAAATAGAGACGTAAATATACCTCTGCTAATAGATATTACAAGCCTCGACAAGCAAAAACTAAATCACAAAAACACAGATGTTCGGTTTAGATTAACTTGACTAACAAAGAGTTAATCATGTGTTCAAACAAAGATGATGGTCATAGATGGCGTGCAAGTGTAATTATACACGGCAAGGGCCCACAATTAGTTATCTTATTGCACATTAATCTCCCACCTCGGAAAATTAATCTTGAAATTAAATGCAAAAATCTCCTCATATAGTGGCCCTAAAAACCACTATCCCCTAATTGCCTATGGCTCTCTTCTAATTTCTCAGTCCAAAAAAGGGATGTAAAGAATAAAGATCTTTGGATTTATCCCCTTATAAATTCTACATACATAAACATATACTACGTACTTATATCCAACCGGATACATATCCATTGCGCATATCCTAACCTTTTAAAAATATAAGTATTTAGATCCGCGTCCGAATACACGTACTCATATGATGATTTACAATCATCTTGATTTTAGATTAATGAATTTGAGGCTAATTTTATTAAGAATGCTTTCACGTTTTTAGTTAAGTTGAGCATTTAAACTATGATTTGAGAAATTTTAATGTTTTTTTCATATTAGCCCCGTAAATCTTTCACACCCTATTTGACACTAGTCCACCGAAAATTGATATTCTGACCCATTCCCCAAAATATCAAGTGATTTGGAAGTTGTTGATGTTAATAATCATACAAATAATGTAATATGGGTAAGGTTAAATTAGAGGCCGCTAACTTCTCGAAATATCTGGTTTTGAGTTGAGTTGCTCTTTCGTGAACAAATAGCGACACGTAAGAGGACAGAGACTAGTTCTCCTGTTGTTCCTCCGACGATCAAGTTAGTGATGTATGTTTTCATCAAAAGTTGATTTTATTGTGGAATTCATTATATCTTCGGTCGATTACAGCAAATTCAAAAGAAATAGCCTTTTTATAAGACTTTTTTCACACAACAAAAGAAAAATTATAATTTTTTCAGAAAATAACACAAAAATCGTTTATCGATTTCTGCTTTGTGGGACTTTGCCTGTGCCGGGAGTGCTTTGACTCGTGGACCACCGATTCACAGATTGTGAGAGTATTTGGTATTCTTCCTTCGTTTAGAAGCAAGAATGAAAATCAGTGAATATCTTATCAAAGTAAGATGAACAAAGAATGAAAATCAGTGAATATCTTATCAAAGTAAGATGAACACTCTTCTCAAGATTAAGTCGAAGCTTAAATCTCAATGAATTATCAAAAGGCTCAAGTATTCTCCTCTCTATGCTCCGATCTACTCGAATCTTCCTCGGTAATGGCCATTGGGAGGTATTTATAGTAATGGCTGTCTCGGCTTCCGAGACAGTAAAGACTGTCTCGGAAAACCCAAACTGCCCGACGGTTTCCATTGTAATTGTCTTCCCACGTTTCAAACTCCGTTATTTTGATAGTTATCCACGTGATTCTCGCCCACGTTATTTTTCACGTTCTTTGGCAGTTAATGGACACGTGTTATGCAGTTATTTCAGCAACTTTTGATCATTTCAGAGCTGTCTCTTGTGCGAGACAGTAGACACTGTCTCGCACTGTGAGACAGTCTACACTATCTCGCATGTGCGAGACAGTCATCACTGCCTCGCACCGTGAGACAGTCAACTTTGTCTCGCGTGTGAGACAGTCTACACTATCTTGATCATTTCGAGACAGCGTAAGGTTATTTTATGTGATCTTTGGATGATCTTCTTATTGTCTTGAGCTATGTTTGGATATCTATCAGTATTTTTTGACGCCTATAATATACTTGAGTGGGAAAGTGGTGAACTGTGCGAGTTCTCTGGTGCAATGGAGAAAAATTCTAAGAAATTACTTACCCTCCCATTGGGAATAGTTTTTTTTCCTCTTATAGCCATGCAGGAGGGGTATTTTAGTCTTTTGACACCAAGTCTGAGCTGGCGGCTGAGTCAACGTCGACTTTACGCGTGTTAACTGTGGAGTGGTCACGGAGAGCTCTATCACTTCGGCATTAGTGAAATGTGATAGGTGGCGCATGAAGGCGGCGTGGTTCGATGTGTCGTAAATAGTATCGATGATGAAGAAATGATGGCGCCTGCCAAGTATTTAATATGATGTCGACGCACTGTCAGCGGGGGATTCGAGGTCAAAGTTGTCTTTCGACTTATATCGAGATGTGTTCAGAAGTAACGTCTTTCGAGTCGATCTAGCGAGACGCATACTAATTATCTGGTTGAGTGGACTTGTAGTGAGTCGTCTTTGATGAGAGGACCAATAAGTACCGCCATTTGAGTCGAACTGAGTCGACCTAACGAGATGTTGACTCAGCGAGTCAGCTAGGTCGGAACTCTGGCTGTCCTAAGCGTCGAGTTGACTAAATGGTGCATGACGGAGGATATTGCCTGTTGTTGACAAGGGGCCATAATTTGACGACTGAAGACACAATAACAGAAGTAGTCCCCTAAATCTTATTTTTGAAAAAGGTTTGTTGATGATCAATATCAAACATCTGATTAATCCAGAAGAGGATGATTGCGGGGTGATGAAGGATGATGGAGGGTCCACTCCCTTCGTCGACTTTATGCCTAGTTCTTGAACGAGGGCTCGATGTTCACGCTGCGCATATAAGAAGAAACCATAAGAGGACGAGGACCGATTCCCTCGTGGTCCCTCCGAGAGTCAAGTTAGTGAAACTCGAATGGGGATGAGGAAGGTCAAGAACAGATGTGGTTCTTAAGGTGGTAACGTGCATGCCTAGAGGGTCTATGTGAGCTCCTCTGTTTAGACGAAGAGCTGTGTGTTCTTCTTTTTGTGTCATCTATGCTTTAGGGGGTTTTAGATTGCGAACCTCTCCCCCTTCGCTATGGAGAATAGCCTTTGTATATAAAGAGGATGATCCTCCGCAGATTAATCTGTTCGACCATGCAAAATGGCGGTCACCAAATGTGAGCTGGAGGGTGAGTCATTCCTTGTTTTACAAGTGTCGGCTGATGACTGGAGGGGAAGTCACTTCGGCATGGAAGATGGTGTCTCCGTATTTTTTCCGGGAAGTGATTGATAGCGTGGTATGAGGCACGTAGGCATACTGAATCATCCCTAGCTTTATAAGTGTCGGTTGGCGACTGGATGAGAAGTCACTTCAGCATGGGAGAGGGTGTCTCCGCATTTTCTAGGAAGTGATTGAGCTGACAAGTCATGGAGACCTATCAGGCCAAAATCCAAATAAGACTTATCCGAGGTGGATGGCAATGTTGACAATGCTCTGGGATTGAGGCTTGGAGCTGAGGTCGAATTCTCAATTTAATTGGTAGCATGGGATGTCCCTCCAGTTGCTTCTAAGAATTGCCCAATGAGTGGTCGAGTACCCTAAGTAGGGTCGTCATTGATGATGGGGTCGACCGACACCGCCTTTCGCGTTGACTCAAGAATGTCGGCATGTCCGACTGGTTGGAATATCGTCTCGTCTTAGCTAATAACCGTCTTTTGAGTCGATATAAAGATGTCGACTCGTATGAGAGGTCCAGATCTCTCATGCCGACCAATATCGCCTTTGGTGTCGACACCAGAGAGTTGACTCGATAAGTCGGTGGGGCCCGGGTCCTCTGTGATTGTGCCTTGGGTTTACCCCTGATAAGGTACCATGGTCTTGAAATTAGCCATGATGGTCGAGTTGCACCGGAGGATTCGACCATCTGTCGCGCCTTGGACTTACCTTGATAAAAAACCAAGGGCTTGTAATTCTACTAAGCAATCAAATGCCTAGAACTTTTGAGAGTTGACTAGGGCTCTCCTTCCCCTAAGGTCGAGAGACGACTGTGGGAGTCGGCCAAATGGTTGAGTTAGTTTTGCTAGGACTCTCATTACATCATTTTGCAAAAAACCGTATATTAGGTGAATGAACACCATAACAAGGTTAATTGCAAACATATCCCTTATAGTATCATCCAATTGAAGAAAAAAAAACATGTAGCCCTAATTGTCTTGAATAGATCCCTTATAGTTATACTTATTGCGAACAGACCCCTTAAGTGAATTATTTTAATATTGAAATCGTTAAACATGTTGAGGAGGCTGATAGACCCCTTATTATAGTTCTACCGTTGAAGATAGATACCCAATTGCTATTTTTTTCACTTCTAAAAGGGTGGGTTAGAAATAGTTTAATAAGGGAAGGTATTCGCAGCAATTAGAACTATAGGGGTCCATTTGTAACAACTAGAATTACGGGGCGCCACTTTGTAATTAACCCTTTAAAAAAGCCCTTCAGATCTTTTAAACTTTTGAAACTACTAGCTCAGGATTAAAATATCCCGTAAATAAAAGCCGGATCCAAGGGCATAACCGTAAATTAGAATCGTACCGAGGCCCTCAATTGAAGGCGGCCCCCCGTTACGGAGCTTGAAGCGGAAGAAACGAAACCGAAATCCCCCCCCCCCCCCTTTCGTTATCCAGTTCCCTCTCATCTCTCCCCTCCCTCTCTTGTCCAAATCCCCCTTCGTTTCCTCTCTCCTTTTCTCTCTCTATAGGGTTTTTTGAGGGCTAGGGTTTTCTATGGAGATGGGATTCGACGCCATGGCCAACGACGCTCCAGTGGTTCCCACGGCTGCGAGGGAAACCGGGAAGAAGAAGAGGGTAAGCTCTCGGTTCGAATTCAAAAATCGATTTTTTGGGCGTTTTTTGAGGATTTATTGTTTGTTTGGGTGTTTGTAGGCGAATAGGTCGGCGAAGTTGAAGCAGTGTAAGCTTGATGCGAGGAGGGAGCAATGGCTTTCTCAAGGTAATTTAATTTAACGTAGTTTATTTTGTATTTTCGAAATTGGATGTTTTTGTTAATTTTAGGGTTATTGTTTATTGCATGTTGAACAATTGAATACCTTTTGCAATTTTTCTATTTAGCCTGTGAATATCCGTTGTTGTTCACATGTTATTTGTGTAGGCATTTGGGGGAATTGGATCAGCTTGATGCTGCCTTGCCAATTTGATATTTTTCCTGTGATTTTGAGATGATTGATTCATGATACATAATATCTTACTATTTGCTTCTTATTCTTTGAGATTTGAGAATTAACTTTGTTACTAGGTTATTTTTCTCAAGCATATGAGAAAAAGGGACCTCTTTTCTTGACTTAAAAAAAAAAAAATCTCTTGGTACTTCTGCTTTTGCTTATCTTTATATTTTTTTAGTTGGAAAAAGTGATAAATTAAAAATTTTATTTAGCAAAAATCAAACTTTTATATTGTTTTCTTCCTAACTTTCACTCATTTATTCTTCTGTCACCTCTCTATTTTTGGATATTACTTATTTCCATGAAATTGAGCCAGATGCCCTGTTCATTTTCTGAAACTAAATGCAGTTATTGGTTGTCGCTTTGGAATTTGGTTGCAAAAAATTGTTCCTATCTTTTTCCAGTCCTATTTTGTGTTTACGTGTCCTTTCCGGAGAATTCAGTAAAACAGATGGTTTGATCTCTTTATATCTATCTTGCTTTGTATTGTGAAAAATGAATTCTTCCTTCTACTTTATAATTTTGATTTTGATATGATGCTAATATTCACATTTTGAAGCCCCTCACTTCCAACTATTTCTATTACGGGGACAAGGTTTTGTGCATGTCTATAATTGTGTTATCTTTTGTGTGGTTGGTTGTCATTACATCATTTTGCAAAAAACCGTATATTAGGTGAATGAACACCATAACAAGGTTAATTGCAAACATATCCCTTATAGTATCATCCAATTGAAGAAAAAAAAACATGTAGCCCTAATTGTCTTGAATAGATCCCTTATAGTTATACTTATTGCGAACAGACCCCTTAAGTGAATTATTTTAATATTGAAATCGTTAAACATGTTGAGGAGGCTGATAGACCCCTTATTATAGTTCTACCGTTGAAGATAGATACCCAATTGCTATTTTTTTCACTTCTAAAAGGGTGGGTTAGAAATAGTTTAATAAGGGAAGGTATTCGCAGCAATTAGAACTATAGGGGTCCATTTGTAACAACTAGAATTACGGGGCGCCACTTTGTAATTAACCCTTTAAAAAAGCCCTTCAGATCTTTTAAACTTTTGAAACTACTAGCTCAGGATTAAAATATCCCGTAAATAAAAGCCGGATCCAAGGGCATAACCGTAAATTAGAATCGTACCGAGGCCCTCAATTGAAGGCGGCCCCCCGTTACGGAGCTTGAAGCGGAAGAAACGAAACCGAAATCCCCCCCCCCCCCCTTTCGTTATCCAGTTCCCTCTCATCTCTCCCCTCCCTCTCTTGTCCAAATCCCCCTTCGTTTCCTCTCTCCTTTTCTCTCTCTATAGGGTTTTTTGAGGGCTAGGGTTTTCTATGGAGATGGGATTCGACGCCATGGCCAACGACGCTCCAGTGGTTCCCACGGCTGCGAGGGAAACCGGGAAGAAGAAGAGGGTAAGCTCTCGGTTCGAATTCAAAAATCGATTTTTTGGGCGTTTTTTGAGGATTTATTGTTTGTTTGGGTGTTTGTAGGCGAATAGGTCGGCGAAGTTGAAGCAGTGTAAGCTTGATGCGAGGAGGGAGCAATGGCTTTCTCAAGGTAATTTAATTTAACGTAGTTTATTTTGTATTTTCGAAATTGGATGTTTTTGTTAATTTTAGGGTTATTGTTTATTGCATGTTGAACAATTGAATACCTTTTGCAATTTTTCTATTTAGCCTGTGAATATCCGTTGTTGTTCACATGTTATTTGTGTAGGCATTTGGGGGAATTGGATCAGCTTGATGCTGCCTTGCCAATTTGATATTTTTCCTGTGATTTTGAGATGATTGATTCATGATACATAATATCTTACTATTTGCTTCTTATTCTTTGAGATTTGAGAATTAACTTTGTTACTAGGTTATTTTTCTCAAGCATATGAGAAAAAGGGACCTCTTTTCTTGACTTAAAAAAAAAAAAATCTCTTGGTACTTCTGCTTTTGCTTATCTTTATATTTTTTTAGTTGGAAAAAGTGATAAATTAAAAATTTTATTTAGCAAAAATCAAACTTTTATATTGTTTTCTTCCTAACTTTCACTCATTTATTCTTCTGTCACCTCTCTATTTTTGGATATTACTTATTTCCATGAAATTGAGCCAGATGCCCTGTTCATTTTCTGAAACTAAATGCAGTTATTGGTTGTCGCTTTGGAATTTGGTTGCAAAAAATTGTTCCTATCTTTTTCCAGTCCTATTTTGTGTTTACGTGTCCTTTCCGGAGAATTCAGTAAAACAGATGGTTTGATCTCTTTATATCTATCTTGCTTTGTATTGTGAAAAATGAATTCTTCCTTCTACTTTATAATTTTGATTTTGATATGATGCTAATATTCACATTTTGAAGCCCCTCACTTCCAACTATTTCTATTACGGGGACAAGGTTTTGTGCATGTCTATAATTGTGTTATCTTTTGTGTGGTTGGTTGGTAACTGCAGTAAAGCACAAAGACTTCAAAGACACAAGTATGGGTACCTCTCCGACCTCACCCCTTCAGTCAATTTCAGAGGGGAGATCAGAAGAAAGGGGAAAGCGTCGTCAGTCTGCAGTTGCAGATTTGGAGCATGATGGATCAACTCTCCATGACAACAGCGATGCAGAATCCCCGACCCACCATCCCACTGCGAAACCTTCGAGAAAGGAGTGTCCCAATCGTAATAGCACTAGCAGCAGTGGGAGCAGCAGTACTGGATCCTGCTCAAGAAGTGTCAGTGATGCTGAGGATGAGAACGACGAGGAGAGAGGAGAGAAGGATGGAGGTGGCCTTGATGACTGGGAAGCTATGGCAGATGCCCTCTCTGTATCCCCCGACAATGGGCAGGATCATCAGCTTAAAGCTGATGATTCACAGATAACCGCATCGAGAACAAAGCCTGTTGATCCTTTGAAGCAGGAGCCTGATCGAACTATTCCTAGAGCCTGGAGACCCGATGATGCCTTCCGCCCTCAGAGCCTGCCTAACCTATCGAAGCAACGGAGCTTCCCTGCTAATAACCACCGTGGTATTCTCTCTCGCCCACCATCGTCATGCCCTATATGCTATGAGGACCTGGATCTCACTGACTCGAGCTTCCTTCCATGTTCTTGTGGTTTCCACCTATGTCTGTTCTGCCACAAGAGGATACTTGAGGCTGATGGACGCTGCCCTGGGTGCCGGAAGCAATACAGTACTGTAGCAGGAGATGAGGAGATTGGTGTCGTGACTGGAATAGGGGTGCCGCCATTATCCTATCGGCTCTCTCGTTCTTGTAGTATGAGTTCCGGATATTAGGATAGGGATGAGGAGGGGAAGGCTGTGGTTTATTTTCCTTCCCTTCTTTTTGTTGAAAGTATGGGTCTTTTTGTGTCTGCTAATTAAGCGTATGTTGAACTCGTGTTTTGCTTATAAAAGAGAGAAATGTGAATATGGACATAGGACTTGAAGCTGTGTTGGATGGTTTCTTAGAAAGTAGGTGGGCATATGTGTTCTGTTCCCTCAATGTATTTGGGTGCTTATATATGTATTGTTGCTATAGTGGGTGTTTGGATGTGAAATAGTTGGGAAGGACCATAGAACTGTCATACATCAGATTTCATCATTTAATAACTTACTATATTATGTTTAGGCTACCTATTCTTATTACTCTTGAGTTATGCACCACGGCATCGCTGATATTAGAAACTCTGATTAACTGACTCTGCTGTATCAGTGTTTTGCAGGATTCGACAAGTGTGAGTGACGTACGGAAAGTTGAGGCTCTTATATATTTGTTTGACGATTGTTATAATATATTTATATTCTGCAGTCAGATGTTAGCCTCTCCTTTCCAGCCTAATGCAACACCTAGCAGCGTTGTTCAGTTTTGCATCTCTATTCATTAATGGTTGTTTTGTTGGTTTCCTTTTGATTTGCAGCCATAGACTTGCTTGTACAGGGAAGATACCAGAAGGAATTCATCTATGCACAGAATAGTAGTCTGTTATGTTTATTTCATTTTCGTTAATGATTATGGTCAGAGATTTATTTTCTTATCTATTTTGGCTTTTCCCCCAAATTCCATGGTGCAGGTTTCACTTAGCATTCACAGATAAGTATGTGTTATCCATGTTGCTATAAGTTCACTTGATGTATGCTGGAATCCGGTCAATCAGTCATCATTACCTGATATATGTTAGCGAGCCATCAGATAGCAAATGTGAAGTTCTATTTGAGGTAAACTTATTTTAGTCTAACCTAAAACTTCAGTATTCTTCTTATGATATTTCTACATTTTTCTCATAGAATTTTAATCATGGGAGTTAACCACACCTACGCATATGTGAATATAGTTACCAATCTATTTGAATATTGCTTCCAAATACCATGTCCACATGTTGTTAGCTAACTAGAGTTTAAATTGGATATCTGATTTGCTAAAAACAAATTATAACTTTTTATCTTCTTTCTGGTGTAGTTGTTTCTTCTTTCTTCTGTTGCATTTTTTGTTAAAATGAAAGTGACCTAAGCTCACCATTCATATTAATGAAAAGGGAAATCAAGGAATAGAGCTATTAGACGTAAGAATCTTTGATTAGAGTATATCAAACTTCTATTTTCAAAACTGTAGCTTTTGCCAAAAAGAATATTCTTCAGATGTATTGAAGTGGGACTATTGACTATACTCGGTTAGCTGGGCAAGCCAGATCTAGGTTATTGGTTTCTTGGGAACTTTATTATGAAATCATTGGATGTTTAGTGTCATGTTTCGTTGAATAAATTGCTTTACAGCGATGCCTCGTTCAAGGAAACTTTGAAGTGGCAAAACTTTCTAGTTTCTACCTAGCAAGACCATTCTACCTACTTCATCACGTAGGATACACGAAATCATGTGCTTGTCAAGGCAAACATACCATCCCTGCAACCTCTACTTCAATTGCTAGCTCATCATATTGACCCTCTCTCTAGTCCAATTTTACTCAAATTCAGCCATCTTCTCCAGAATTTAAGTATTATATTCAATTAGTAATCTCTTTTCATATGAGTTTTCATATATCCATCACTTTCCTTCAATTTCTGTTCCTACACTTATTTCAGGTCCTTAGGAACACCACTTCGCTGCAATTTATTTGAACAATTCTGAAGGAATTTTGTTTCTTGTTCATACCTAGAGGCCCCCCCCAAAAAAAAAAAAAAAAAAAAAAAAAACCCAAAAAAAAGAAACAAAAAACAAAAAACCAATAAGTTAACTGGAATACTACATAGTGTAGTATAAGGTGGACACTGTTGCTAGCCTCCTTTTCTATGGTAAATCAATGTAACACGTTGAGCATGGAGAACTTTGCTTATCATATTGACCCTCACTTCAATTGCTAGCTCATCATATTGACCCTCTCTCTAGTCCAATTTTACTCAAATTCAGCCATCTTCTCCAGAATTTTAAGTATTATATTCAATTAGTAATCTCTTTTCATATGAGTTTTCATATATCCATCACTTTCCTTCAATTTCTGTTCCTACACTTATTTCAGGTCCTTAGGAACACCACTTCGCTGCAATTTATTTGAACAATTCTGAAGGAATTTTGTTTCTTGTCCCCCCCCCCCCCCCCCCCCCCCCACACACACACACACACAAAAAAAAAAAAACCCAAAAAAAAGAAACAAAAAACCAATAAGTTAACTGGAATACTATATAGTGTAGTATAAGGTGGACACTGTTGCTAGCCTCCTTTTCATTGGTAAATCAATGTAACACGTTGAGCATGGAGAACTTTGCTTACCAGCTACCGCTGCTTCATCAGTGTGCATGGAAGGAGGCCAGTTGCTGGCATCATCCTGTTACTGATCACGTTCTTAAAGACGTTACCTGGAAGACAAAAGTTCGCTGTTATTAATACATCTATATGTCAGCTTGTGAACATTACGATTTGAGGTGTCAAAAAATTTGAATTATTACTGTCCTTATCTTTTGAAGGAAAAAAGTGGACTTATTTGATGCATTCGTTGGATTAAGTGTGCTGAACATGCGAGGATCTTGGGAAATAAATAGGTTCTCTCTGTAGGAGAGAGGTGTACTATTTTATACAGTGACTTCATAGTTTATCTCGATGAGGGTATCACCTTAATTGTGTAGGTTTCTCATTGCATAACAGCATGATTTAGCTGATGGTGTTACTAACCGAAACAACCACATACCAATTTCATCAAGTTTACGTTGTTATTTGGTTGCTAATAGTAAGCAAAGTTTTGCCTCTAGATACGATATTTACTCCATTCAACGAATCATTTTAATTCCTTCTTAGTTATTCTTGCTTTTGTCACAGTATCATGATCCACAGGATTTAAGATTGCATTTGTGCTTGATTTAGGTCTTTCTCTTGTTGATATGAATTACTATGCTTAAGAAATCTTGTTAGTCTTGCGGCATTTTGTTTCAACTGCTTACTGTTTTATTGAACCGAACATCTTTCATCTGTAGGGATTTGTTTCTGCTGACATGGAAGACTGGAAACCAAGTGTTCTTCTGTGGTGGAAAACTTCCTGTTCTTGTTGACGGCTGTAAAAGAAACGTTGTTCCCAGTGGAAGCTTGAAAATCAAGAAGCTTGAATACTGATCAAGGGGAGAAGAGATATTCAGATTTGGGCTTGTTTTGGAGAAGTCAGCTTACTTAACATGAAACTGCTTCCCTGCATCTAATTTGTAAATGCCCTGTTGCTGGAAGCTATGGCCGAATCTTTTGCCTCCCCCATCCGTGCTTCTACATTTTAGACGGTTTCGTGTTTTGGTGAAGGTGTTTTACGATCATTTGTTTGTAAATAAAAATCGAAATAGCTCGAAAGGAATTTTCCCTTGGTTCGTGACGCGGCGATCCCATAGTTACCTGTTCGCAAGCCTGCTGATCAATTTTACTAGATATATATTTGCTCTCATCATTTTTTGTTCTGTTGACGAGGGCATCTCGGTTAGAGGAGCTGCAAATAGAGTGACAATCTGAGTTTGAATTATAGAGTGACAATCTGAGTTTGAATTATAGAGGAGCTACAAATAGAGTGACAATCCTAATATATACTATATATATATCAAGAAAAGCCCTCATTTGATCTTTGGGAGCCACAATTTGAGAATTCTAAAATGCTTTTATACTTAGAAAAAACTAATGTGAATGCCTTTACACTTAAAAAAATTATATAAAGAAATGCCTCCCATTTCCTGCAAAAAAAAAAAAATCATCAAAATTGCTCGCAAACCTTGAAAACCAAAAATAAATAAATAAATAAATTGTAAAGGCACTTGGACGGCTCATTTTCTTATCAGCCTGACTGCTAACACTTATTCAAAAACTTTATGTGCACTAAAAATATTATTAATTTTTTAAAGCCAACCACAGTTTGATATCAAAATAATCAAAAGTCGTCCTAATGCTTTTCTAAGCTCACCGATCGCGCCACACGGCCGGGTTCAGGGCCGGTAATCCTCGAGCGGACATTGCGTGGACACGAAAACGTCGAAACCGTCGCTCTCCTTTTTTCTCTCAAAAACAAATTAGTTCCCAAAAATAAAATAAAATAAAGAAATAAATAAAAAAAAGGAAAATCAAGGAGATCGAGGCTCGAAAAATGGCGTTACGCGCCGCTGCTAACCGCCTTCCTCTTTATCGCCCGCTCTGCTCTCCTCCTCCTCCTCCATCGCCAATCCGTTCACCTCTCAGAGTCACGTGCTCTCCTCGCAATCCCTCACCTGGTAGAATCCGACTCCCAAAATGTCACTCAAAAACCCTAAAATTGCGACTTATTACCATCGTAATCCGTATCTTATCGTAGTTTTCAGGTGTCAAGTTGCTACAGACTCCAACCCTAAGATCGAATCAGTCGCTCAATCGAAGGGCAACGACAGATCATCAAACGGTTGGAGGATCAAGATGCTCTACGATGGCGATTGCCCGCTCTGCATGCGCGAGGTGAAATCAAGCTCGTTTTTTTTATTTGTTAGGTTCAACTGGGGCTTAACGTTGCGTGCTCCGTATTTTTATTTATTTATTTTTTAGGTGAATATGTTGAAAGAGAGGAATGAGAGCTATAAAGCTATAAAATTTGTGGATATCAGTTCGGATGAGTACACTCCTGAGGAGAATCAAGGATTGGATTATGAAACCGTATGTGTTTTCTGTCCTCGTGATGTTCTTTTTTTTTGTGTGTGAAATATTATGAATGTTTTGATGGTGATTTTTGTTGCGTCTTGTTGTAGGTGATGGGGAAGATCCATGCGATTGAGTCGGATGGGACGGTGGTCACAGATGTCGAAGTATGACATTTCCCTTTTGTTGGTGTACTTTTTGGTAGTATGCATTCTAGTCTTATTTGTCTAGAGCGTACGATTATTTTTCATTTGTATGTTAGAAACTTAGAATGAAAATCGAGGAATAAAATTCGAGAATCTTTACCGATTAAAAGACATATAGGTTTAAGCTATTTTATCTGTCGGAATGATTATGTCTTTTTATTGATTAATCTTAACATACTGTGCGTCATCCATCTAGAAATGGCGAGTTTGGTGAAGCATTGCTTTAAAAGTATATCAGAGGGCCGCAGGAGAGAAAGATTTGGGTGACTGTATTATTAGAGTAAAAATAATTTTGGGATTAGGAGATGTTGAGAATTGAGAGTTGGGAGTGATAATCTATGCTTGTAAGTAGTTAATTGATTGCTGTTGGAAGGAAAATCACCTTCGAATTAAAATATTTTAGTTGGATTAGCATCTGGTCATAAATTTTGGTCAACCTTTTTGATCGACAGCTACTTTATTGAACACAGCCGAACTCATTTTGTTGGAAGTATTCCTAACAAAGAAAGTACTATTGCTGCTGATGACACTTATATACTGTGCTCCTATGGTTTCTCAAAGTGACATCTATTTTTGGATAAATAGTTGGATGCAAGAACTTAGTTCATCCCCTGTATGAACACCGGACAAGCGTTACATGTGACAAAACAGTGGGTGCTAATTGAGATACATGTTTACATGCTGAATAAACTTTATCTCCAACTCTAAAGCTGATGTAGAAATGTGATTCCAGCTGATTAGAGATCACTTGCAGGCATTTAGAAGATTATATGAGGAAGTTGGCCTGGGATGGATTTATGCCATTACCAAATATGAGCCTGTAAGTTTTCTTCTTGTAGACTGTCAATTAATTTGTTATAATTGTAGGGCAGCTATTCACTTATTGAAACATGAATAATAGTTTTCCTTATTCGGGCTACCATCAGGCAATGCTTGTTTTTGATGTCTAGCATTGTAAATATTCGAGCTGTGCTATTGTTTACATTGAAATGATTCAGTTATTTAGTCATAAAACTATTGGTGATAACCAACACATACCTTGTATTTTGCAGATTGCAACAGTAGCGAATTCAGTATACAGTGTTTGGGCAAAATATCGCTTGCAAATTACAGGTAAAATCACACTCCAAAATTCTGTTATCCAATTTGTACAAAGTTATTCATAATATCACTTTAATTTCGAGTGTTTTATTCCACCGAGTTTGTAGGCAAACTCTTTGTGATGAATTGATTACGAAGGGTCTCTATTTGTAGTTGATATTAGTAAGAATCTCACTGGCCTGCTGTTCATATTGATTGTGGACGTTTCGCCTTGGAACATCTCTCACTCCATGTTTTATGCCAAACACATTATCTATTATGGCAAATGGGAATAGCATAGATCACGAAACATTAGTAAACTATAGCAATGTTTAAGTATCCAGGTCTTTCTATAGCAATGTATAAGCATCCAGGTCTTTGGCTACTTTACCAGACCATGTCCATTCAACTCTTTGTAACCCTCCAATATTCAGGTCTGTGGCTCTTTTATTTCCTTCCAACCAATTAAGATACAGGAAAGTGATAAAAAGGAAATATGAGCAACATTATTAGAGATTGCACTATGTTTCATGGCCTAGGTTCAGATCATGCTTTGACATCTAAATTACTGGCTATTGAAAGGTATGTCCTATATACATCTGATTTTTAGGAAATGGATCTAGAATATTACATATATTAGAAATAGAGCTAATTATTAGACAAGATAGCAATTAGAAACTGTACTGAACTCGTTTGGATTTGAAAGCCATGGACTGAACTCAAGTTATGGAAGTTACGTTTTAAAAGAAGTTATAAATGTGAGAACCAATATTAAATACAGTTAAAAGTAGAGACAGTGGCAGTAAAGAGGAAGAAGCAAATAGTTTTTTGAATCCAACTTTATGAGGAGCACAATTAAACAATTTGATGAAGGTGGATAACAGTAATGATGACTTTCATGAGCTGGAATCAAATTATTGTCCTGTAAACTGCTAGCTATGATTATGAATATAATTTACTAAGATTCTAATTCATAAATTGTGGGATGTTTTATTAACTTTTCCTTAATGTTTTTTTTTTTAAAATTTTAGGTCGGCCTCCCCTCGATAACATTCTGGAAGCAAGAAAGAAAAAGATGGTGAGTATTGTATACAATTCAACGAAGATATATCATTTTGTATGTCTGTTTTATTTGGCAGAAAGGGAAAGCATTGGCATTATGCTTGCTCAATTTAAAAAAATATACTTTTGTATTTGTCTTTCATTACGAAGTGATTCAAAGAGGAAAAAGACGATAGGAAAGAAACAGGAATCGGAAGGATGGTTGAAAGGTGATGCTGAAAATGAGGAGAAAGTAAAACAGTTTCTTTTGATTCTTTTTGCCCCTTCATTTGATCACCTAAACTATCAATATCAATGGGACTGGAAACAAAGAAGCTAGTGCCATGACTTAAAAACTTTTGAATCTTTATCTCTAGCTATTTAGTGTAACTGCTATAATCGACAAAATCAACCAAGGATCATTATGTGATTCTCGTCTCACATTCACATGTTTGAAATTTGCCTCTTTCCTAATAGCGAGTAATTTGTTTTAACTCCAGAAGTTGTATGATTCGGAAAGTGTTAAGTAATGACCATTATGTGATTCTCATCTCACATTTACATGTTCGACGGTTGTTTCTTTCCTAGTACTGATTAGTATGTTTAACTTTATAAAGTGTATGATTTGGGAAGTGTTTAATCTCTTCGGATGCTTACGTGTTCTGTTCCTTTCTGCTGATGATCAGGGTCAAGAATGCAGTAACGATAAGGTCTGTAAGATGTGAGCTTCAACCCTCCACACAGTCTCTTGGTTTGCTTCGGAGTTCATGCTTCCATTTGATCTGAAAAAGATTAACGGATACATGCTATGATTATTAAATCCGTGGGGATTGTTCTGTTGCCCTTTTATCAATATTTATACTTGTTTATGTATCTGTACTTCGTAGATAGTTGCCACCAGAAAAGAATGTAATACAGAAGAAAAAGATTGCCAGATGTTTATAATTGTCATATTTTTCTTTATTACACCTGATGAATGTTTTGCTCGAAAAACTATGAAAACAAGGTAACAAAACTTCTGCAATCTTCTTGCTGCTTGTGTCACTTGGTCTCAAGGCTAACACCTTGTATCCTTAACTAGTTTCTTATTGCAGAGATGTAGGAAAAATAAAAGAAAAATGGGTCAGCGGACAAACTAGTGTTCTCTGAGCACTGTTCATGGCGCCAATGTTGTGCTCCACAAACTTGAGAGATTATCTTTTCATATTTATCATTTTGATAGCTAATACACTAGAAACTATCCATCTTGAATCAGTATAAATAGAGAGATTTAGTTTACTGGTGTAGAAATTTATTCTATTGATAGAAGTAACAAGGATCACTTGAGAAAGTATCCAGCGCATTAGATCCAGGGATTCTCTCTTTGGACCGCCACTACACAACAAGCTCCGTACATTTAAAAATTTTCTGAACCGCAACTAGTGAAATATTATATGATTAATCTATTTGCAAAAGTGATGCAACAGAGGGATACCATGATTCTCATATCATTACTAATTTAAGCAACATATGTGTGTTTTGTTGCTACCTTACGCAGACGGATCAAAATCATGACTAGTCAAACACGTGCACAAGCTCCTCCCTACTGAGATCTGGTCCGCTCACTAAGACGGGCGACAGCTTGTTTGGATGGAGGTAAATGAATGAAAGTTAAAAGTGAAATTTCAATTTCATGTTGGTTGGGAGTTTTTTTTAGGGGTTAGAGGATGGAATGGAAGGTTAAATTTCCTTTCATTTTCCTCCCCTCCAATTAGAGATAGAGAATGGAATGAAAACCAATATAAAATTTTACAATGTGATAAGACATTTATATCCTTATGACATTAAAATCAATGACTAAGACATATTCTCATTCAATATGTAAGGATATTTATGTAACTTTATACATATTCACTTCACTTCGCTCCTCTTTATTAGAAACAAATTTACTTCCGTTCCCCATACTAAATCTTCAAATAGCATTTTATCTCTTTCTTCTTCCATATATTTCCTTTCCATTATTTAAATTATTCAGAACAATAAATAAGTGCCCCTTAAACCCTTATTCCCAATAAAACCGCCTTTCTAAAGCTACCGTCAGTTTTACCCTCTCTCTCTTCCACTCTTCTCCCCAAAAATCTCTCTCGAAACCCTAACTCAAAAGCTTATGGCTGATCGATCGAGCTTGGAGTCGGGAAGGTTTGAAGGTAAGCTAGAGATCAATTCTCCCTAGTCTTCGTTCTTTTACGAGTTTCGTAGTTTTCGATCTCTGATCGGTGGCTGAAAAATTCATGAGGCATTATTTCTCTCTTTAATTTTAAATCAAAATTTAAAATAATTAATTATATATAAATGAATACTAAGAAACTAGTAAGAGATCAAGCACATTAATCCTATATTATTCACTCCATTGTCACTTATGTACTTTAGTTATATTTCTTAGCATTTATATAACCCGAGCCGGTCAAAACTGGCTCGTTGATATACTATAGTTTGCAAACATTGAATTTTTTATTCGAAAGTTTCCAGATAATATATATACGCTAATCTTATAACTTTAGATCTATTAAGTTCCTTTTTTTTTTTTTTTGAGAAAAAGGATGGATTACCAACATAGTAATCCAGCCAGCTAAATTAAACAAAATTGGTTGTTACAAAAAAAAAAGTATTCATCCCCAACCAAGAATGAATACCCTGGATTGTCAAAGTTTTACAGTCAGATTCACCTAAATTCTTCACCCCCTAGCAATTGATAACAAAATATCAAAAACTGTATCAAAAGATCAACACATATACATTTTTTCATATGTAGACCACAAAAGCAGACTTCTTTCTTGGGCTTAGTCTTCATTCCAGCAGATCAATCACCCCCCCAGCTGTGGAAATTGAAATTCCAGCAACAGAAGCAGCTTTTTTCCTCCTCCTCTCTTGTAGCCTAGCTGCACGATCATATACCTGAGAACCTATCCAAAATTTTGCAAAAGTCAAAATTTTGTTCAAAAGTTCTAATGATCTCCTTTTCTTATTTGAAAAAATTCTATCATTTCTTTCCTGCCAAATACACCATATCAGAGAACAAAGAATCACATCTCTCTCTATGTTCTCACTATCATACTTCTCATCACTCCATTTCTTCCAAATATCTTTTAAAGAAGATAAATTGAAATCTTTCTTGATATTCAATTTAAACTGGACAGATCTCCAAATTGAGTATACAAACTCACAATTAACAAAAAGATGAAGATGATTTTCCTCCTCCTTGGAACAAAAACAACACAGCACATCCATGTGAATACCTTTCTTTACTAAATTCTTTTTCGTATTTAAACTACTTCTCAAAGCCAACCAGACCAGAAATTTCACTTTTAGAGGAACAGAAAGCTTCCAAAGATTTAAGCAGTCATACCTTGAGCCTCCATCAATAAGAAAATGATAATATGTTTTAACAGTAAACTTGTCTTTTGCTTCCCAAATCCACTTTCTCTTATCCTCCCTGTGAACAAAATTAATAAGCATAATACTGTTCAACATATCATAATATTGAAAGACCAGATTTCCTGTCAGCTGTTTTTGAAATTTAATATCCCAAATCCAATCATTATTTAATTTTTTCCTCAAACTGGTAATAGTAGCATAAGGGAATGATGCAATGTTATAAAGAGAAGGAAACATAGAAGCCAGAGTATTTGCACCTGTCCATTTATCAAGCCAATAAAGAGTATTATGTCCATTCCCCACATCTATACTAGTACTGCATAAAAAGCTATCAACATTAATAAAAATAACCCTCCAGAAATGAGATAGGGATTTTTTGTCAGAACAAAAATAATCTGACCAGTTCTTATTCTCAAAATACTTATAGAAACTTATTTTTTTCCAGAGATCTATCTTATCATCAAACCATTTCCAAATCCATTTTCCCAACAAAGCTTTATTCATAGTTCTCAAATTTATAATACCCAAGCCACCTAGCTTTTTGGGTCTGCAAATCTCTTCCCATTTAACCAAATTAGATGAATTTTTGTGTTCCAAAGACCCAGTCCATAAAAATCTTCGCCTCATCATATCTATTTTATCAATAAGCCACCCTGGAAATAAGAAAAAAGACATCCAAAAAATTGGCATAGAGGAAAGAACTGCATTAACAAGCACTAATCTTCCTCCCCTTGATAAAGACTTTCCTTTCCATAAGGACAATCTTCTTTCAAACTTATCAATAATAGGAGACCAATCCTCTTTTTTTAATTTTCCAGGTCTCAAAGGAACCCCAAGATAAGTGATAGGAAAACTACCACTTTTACAATTTAACATGCCAGCCAGATTATGTTGCAAGATCTCATTATCTTCAAGAGCAATGAGCAAACTCTTGTTAAAGTTTATTTTTAATCCAGATACTTTAGTTTTCTGTAAAAACAAAAGAGAGCAGCTGACAGTTTTGAAACTGATCTTATACTGTTTTGAATTAGCATCTGGATTAAAAATAAACTTTAACAAGAGTTTGCTCATTGCTCTTGAAGATAATGAGATCTTGCAACATAATCTGGCTGGCATGTTAAATTGTAAAAGTGGTAGTTTTCCTATCACTTATCTTGGGGTTCCTTTGAGACCTGGAAAATTAAAAAAAGAGGATTGGTCTCCTATTATTGATAAGTTTGAAAGAAGATTGTCCTTATGGAAAGGAAAGTCTTTATCAAGGGGAGGAAGATTAGTGCTTGTTAATGCAGTTCTTTCCTCTATGCCAATTTTTTGGATGTCTTTTTTCTTATTTCCAGGGTGGCTTATTGATAAAATAGATATGATGAGGCGAAGATTTTTATGGACTGGGTCTTTGGAACACAAAAATTCATCTAATTTGGTTAAATGGGAAGAGATTTGCAGACCCAAAAAGCTAGGTGGCTTGGGTATTATAAATTTGAGAACTATGAATAAAGCTTTGTTGGGAAAATGGATTTGGAAATGGTTTGATGATAAGATAGATCTCTGGAAAAAAATAAGTTTCTATAAGTATTTTGAGAATAAGAACTGGTCAGATTATTTTTGTTCTGACAAAAGATCCCTATCTCATTTCTGGAGGAATATTTTTATTAATGTTGATAGCTTTTTATGCAGTACTAGTATAGATGTGGGGAATGGACATAATACTCTTTATTGGCTTGATAAATGGACAGGTGCAAATACTCTGGCTTCTATGTTTCCTTCTCTTTATAACATTGCATCATTCCCTTATGCTACTATTACCAGTTTGAGGAAAAAATTAAATAATGATTGGATTTGGGATATTAAATTTCAAAAACAGCTGACAGGAAATCTGGTCTTTCAATATTATGATATGTTGAACAGTATTATGCTTATTAATTTTGTTCACAGGGAGGATAAGAGAAAGTGGATTTGGGAAGCAAAAGACAAGTTTACTGTTAAAACATATTATCATTTTCTTATTGATGGAGGCTCAAGGTATGACTGCTTAAATCTTTGGAAGCTTTCTGTTCCTCTAAAAGTGAAATTTCTGGTCTGGTTGGCTTTGAGAAGTAGTTTAAATACGAAAAAGAATTTAGTAAAGAAAGGTATTCACATGGATGTGCTGTGTTGTTTTTGTTCCAAGGAGGAGGAAAATCACCTTCATCTTTTTGTTAATTGTGAGTTTGTATACTCTATTTGGAGATCTGTCCAGTTTAAATTGAATATCAAGAAAGATTTCAAGTTATCTTCCTTAAAAGATATTTGGAAGAACTGGAGTGATGAGAAGTATGATAGTGGGAACATAGAGAGAGATGTGATTCTTTGTTCTCTGATATGGTGTATTTGGCAGGAAAGAAATGATAGAATTTTTTCAAATAAGAAAAGGAGATCATTAGAACTTTTGAACAAAATTTTGACTTTTGCAAAATTTTGGATAGGTTCTCAGATAACTGATCGTGCAGCTAGACTACAAGAGAGGAGGAGGAAAAAAGCTGCTTCTGTTGCTGGAATTTCAATTTCCACAGCTGGGGGGGTGATTGATCTGCTGGAATGAAGACTAAGCCCAAGAAAGAAGTCTGCTTTTGTGGTCTACATATGAAAAAATGTATATGTGTTGATCTTTTGATACAGTTTTTGATATTTTGTTATCAATTGCTAGGGGGTGAAGAATTTAGGTGAATCTGACTGTAAAACTTTGACAATCCAGGGTATTCATTCTTGGTTGGGGATGAATACTTTTTTTGTAACAACCAATTTTGTTTAATTTAGCTGGCTGGATTACTATGTTGGTAATCCATCCTTTTTCTCAAAAAAAAAAAAAGAAATTTTCAAAAATATGTTGTATAGAGCAAATATCACTTAAACCATATTTTCTAATCTTAATAACTATAAGTCATCCTAAACATGTTACATTTTTCTATTAATCTATGATTGATTCTAGACTGGAGATCGAATTACTAATTAACTACTGTTTATGAGTATTTCCTATCTATTCCTACTATACTATGATGACCAAGTAATTCCAGAATCCTAGTGTTTATTCTCTCTCTCTCTCTCTCTCTTTTGCTGGGATTTGTTCAATTTTGAATACTAATTCATACTCGTTAGTCTAAAAAGATTTAAAATTTAGTTGAAAATTGAAATTTAGCAGTAAATTCAATAATCAATTTTCTGTTAGATTAGTATAATCATTAAATTTTCACCCGACCCAGTTCCGAACTGCAATGCGCTTGTAAAGAAATTAACCTTTGCTACTTGAGGGCATCAGCATCAGAGGGCTAAAAAATTACTTGCTTTTCGCGAGTAGTACGAGTACACTGAGCAAAGTAGAGAGAGAGAGAGAGAGAGAAAAGAGGGAAAAGGGAAAAGAGCGACCATGGTCCTAGGGTTACAGCACT
>NC_033794.1:2471263-2498962 GCF_001876935.1 Asparagus officinalis | reverse complement strand
ATCTTATCATCAAACCATTTCCAAATCCATTTTCCCAACAAAGCTTTATTCATAGTTCTCAAATTTATAATACCCAAGCCACCTAGCTTTTTGGGTCTGCAAATCTCTTCCCATTTAACCAAATTAGATGAATTTTTGTGTTCCAAAGACCCAGTCCATAAAAATCTTCGCCTCATCATATCTATTTTATCAATAAGCCACCCTGGAAATAAGAAAAAAGACATCCAAAAAATTGGCATAGAGGAAAGAACTGCATTAACAAGCACTAATCTTCCTCCCCTTGATAAAGACTTTCCTTTCCATAAGGACAATCTTCTTTCAAACTTATCAATAATAGGAGACCAATCCTCTTTTTTTAATTTTCCAGGTCTCAAAGGAACCCCAAGATAAGTGATAGGAAAACTACCACTTTTACAATTTAACATGCCAGCCAGATTATGTTGCAAGATCTCATTATCTTCAAGAGCAATGAGCAAACTCTTGTTAAAGTTTATTTTTAATCCAGATGCTAATTCAAAACAGTATAAGATCAGTTTCAGGACTGTCAGCTGATCTCTATTGTTTTTACAAAAAACTAAAGTATCATCAGCATATTGAAGGCAGCAAACCTTCTGGGACATATTAATAGGACCCAATCCTTCTATAAGAGATGCTTCAGCTGCTAAATTCAACATATTGGTAAAAGCATCAGCTGCCAAAACAAACAAAAGAGGAGATAAAGGATCACCTTGTCTAACTCCTCTTTTAGACATAATCCAACTACCAATTTTCCCATTTATGTTAATTGCTGACATACCTCCTTTTAGGCATACATTCACCCAATTTATCCATTTGCTTCCAAATTTTTTTGCCTTCAAAACATCCAAAAGAAAGTTCCAGTCTAGCATATCATAAGCTTTCACAAAATCTAACTTTAAAAGTATACCTCCTTTTCTATTATTTTGAAAACAATCATTAATAATTTCCTGAGCAGCAGCTACACCATCAATCAGAAATCTGTTTTTTATAAAACCTGACTGAACAGGATCAATAAGAAGTTCCAGCTTGGGATTCAATCTGTTAGTCAACACTTTTGTAATTATTTTGTAGACCACATTAAGTAAACTGATAGGTCTGTAATCATTAACTGTTGTAGCTTCATTCTTTTTTGGAATAAGAACTATATGAGCATAGTTGAGTCTATTTATTTCCAATTTTCCTTCATAAAGTTCTTCAAACAATCTCATAATATCAACTTTCACAGTCTCCCAAAATTCCTGAAAAAAGATAGCCGAAAAACCATCAGGACCAGGAGATTTATCATCTTTCATATCAAATACAGCTTTATGCACTTCATCCTCAGTAAAAGGATTTTCAATATCTCTAGAGTCCCAATCCACTAAGGGAAAGATTTTATTCCAATCAAGTTGACATCTATAAGTCTCCTTTTGCCCAAAAATTTGTCTGTAATGATTAGAAAAAGCATGAGCTATACCATCATCAGAACTAACCTCCATCTCATTAATGAAGATAGAGGCAATCAAGTTGTTTCTTTTTCTACCATTAGCAATCTTATGGAAATATGCAGTATTGTTGTCACCTTCTTTTAGCCAATGTGCTTTAGATCTTTGTTTCCACATTTGTTCTTCCTGAAATAAAATTTCATTCAGCTGAGAAGAAATATCATTTTTCTTGATCAGTTCATCAACTTCTAAATCTCTGCTTTCCTCAATAACTTCCCATTCCAGCAAATTATCCAATAAATCTTTTTTTCTCTGTCTGATACTATAAAAATTAGAATGTGTCCATTGCTTAATGCACTTTCTCATAAATCTCAATTTCCCAACAATATTTTTGGCTGCAGATACACTCTTAGGAGCACAATAGATCTTTGTTTCCACATTTGTTCTTCCTTGAATAAAATTTCATTCAGCTGAGAGGAAACATCATTTTTCTTGATCAATTCATCATCTTCTAAATCTCTGCTTTCCTCAATAACTTCCCATTCCAGCAAATTATCCAATAAATCTTTTTTTCTCTGTCTGATACTATAAAAATTAGAATGTGTCCATTGCTTAATGCACTTTCTCATAAATCTCAATTTCCCAACAATATTTTTGGCTGCAGATACACTCTTAGGAGCACAATTCCACCACAGAGGTATTCCTCTTTTAAAATCTTCAGATTGAAGCCAAATTTTCTCAAATCTGAATTTTTTGACAAACTGTTGATTATCACCACAATCAAAGCTAATGGGGGCATGATCTGATAGTTGACTACTAAGCCCTTGTTGCTTTGAAAAAGGAAACAAGTCTTCCCATTCAGAGTTAAAAAACACTCTATCCAGCCTAGCTAGAGTAGGAGAACTTCTTTTATTTGACCAAGTAAATTTTCTCCCATGTAAAGGACTGTCAATTAACTCAAGATCATTAATCACTTCACGGAATTCTTCCATCTCCTTTCTATGATTATGTTTACCTCTTCTTTCATCAGCATTAAAAGTCACATTAAAATCACCCACAACAACCCAAGGACCTGTAAATCTGTTTTTAACAGATTTAAGTTCCTGCCAAAATAACCTTCTCTCATCATTGCAATGGGGACCATAAACAGATGAAATATTCCAAACAATGCCATTTCTCTTGTTTTGTAACATAACAGTCAAAACATATTCTCCCATTAACTCTTGAATTTTTTTCCATTTACTATTGTTCCAACCAATCATAATACCTCCTGAGGTTCCATTAGCGGGCAAAAAAACCCAATCAAAAATATTTCCTCCCAAACTTTTTAAAATCCTATCATCAACATTGCTCAGTTTTGTCTCTTGTAAACAAATAATCTCAAATTTGTTTAGCATACAAAAATCTTTAATGCCAAATCTTTTAACACTTAAACCAAGACCTCTCACATTCCATGTAATTAACATTTTATAAGCAAAAATAAACTCCTCAGAATCAACAAAAAGGAGCAAAGACTACTCAGTTGTAGCCCTCTCCTTCTCCATCTGCCTCACTTTTTTTAGGGGGTCAAAATCCCCCTGAGGCTCAAGGATAATAGCACATTTAGAAGCTACACTTTGCAATTGCTTATTGGAAAAAGCATCAAATAAAATTGGAACATAAGAAGAACCCAGATTAGAGATTTCACCTGATCCACTCACTGACATACCTTGAGATTGCAGAGTTTTATTTTTTGTAGCTGCCCTTGCAGTGGCTCTGTCTAAAGCAGTCATAGGCTCAAGGTCCACGAATCTGGAACATCTACGAACATATGCCAATTTAGAGTTTGCAACAAGCTCGTGATCTGGAGGAGGTAAACAATTAAGAGGTTGAACTGATAATATCTCATCCTCTTTCTCTGAATCATTCTTTTTATTGTAGAACTGCTGTAGTGAGTCTATCAACCATTTATCATTATCTTCAGCTTCACTGATCATAAGAGATTTACCTTTAACATCCTCTTTTGTGCCAGTATCTTCTTCCAAAACAACAGGAGATAACAGATTTTTCTCCACAACAACTTCCCTATCACTGTCATTCTCTTTACTCTGAAACATATCAATCCTCTCTTCAGAAATATAAAACTCCTCAATTTTATCTTTCTCCTTCTGAATATTAAACACCTCTGAAACTGAAGTTGATTGATCCTTCAACTTATTACTAGGCTCTGCATATTTTTCTTCCTCCTTCTCAGCTGTTTGTTTTAATTCAGCCAACACATTAGAAACTTCTGTTTTTTCAGAATCTCCCAGATCCTTTACATATATATTTTCTTCTGGCTTGTTCTTTTGATAGAATGTCCTTGCCTCATTCCACAATCTGGCTGCTGGTGTACCCCATGGATTGTTTCTCAAATCCTGTCTAACATTCCAAGAGTTTGAATCAGAATCTCTCAAAGAAGAAGACTCAGTTCCACTATCTTTTCTTCCTTTGAACCACTTATCATTATAAGAACTTTGATTGTTATCTTCTGAATTATCCACTTTTTGTTTCTTTTTATCAGCTTCATCAAAATCACCCATGACTGACATGATAGAAACGTCCACATTATATTGGTTTTTCCCCACAACAACCTTCAACATCTTAGGGATATCAATATACTCCAAACATTTAACCAACATAACTGCATCTATCAAAGCAGTACCTGCCTTTGTTAAAGAATCAAGCTCCAGCAAGTCAGCAAAAGGTTGAACCATTAAACCAAAAGCCTCTCTACTCCATAAATGTGGTGGAACTCCTTTCAGTTTAATCCACACCTGAGCATTTCTTTTTTCAACAATATTTCCTTCCCAAGCATTCCATCTCCTAAATTTGATTTTACATGATCTAAGAGTAATAATACCCATCTTAATCACTTCTTCCATTTGTTTCCAGGGTTGAATTTTGACCAGCACTTCGCCATTAGTAAACAAACGAAGATCCCAATACTTGTTCATGGGAAAAAAAGTTCTCAGATCAAGCTCAAGCCTTTCTAAAGAAACATTACCCCCTTCAATGAATGAAATTATAGCAAAATTTCTAAATTTTTGGAAATCAGAATTGATCTCGCCTTCAAAGCGAAGAATAGCAGTGGAAAAACGAGGGCGCTCACCAGATATCTTCAATTCTGCTTCCAGATCACCAAAATCTCGAGGGCCCAGATCTTGAAACTGTGAAGAATTATCAGCCAAGGGTTAGCTCTACCAGATCTACCATTTCTAGGGTTTTGTTCCCATCTGCCTCCCGCACCACTATCAATAGTAGATCTGCCTACGCCATTGCCAAGGGTTAGCTCTACCAGATCTACCATTTCTAGGGTTTTGTTCCCATCTGCCTCCCGCACCACTATCAATAGTAGATCTGCCTCCAGAGTGACCTCTTCCTCCATTAACACCAAATCTTCCTCCTGGACCTCTACCTCTTGCACTAAATCTGGTACAGTTTCTGGCCTCATGACCAAAATCATTACACTTGAAACAGAGAATTGGATCCCTACAATTTTTCGCCATATGATTTGCACCACCACAGCGAAAACACAGATGATCTCTTCTAATGATCTCCAAAGAAACAAAGCGAGAATGAGGTTTAGTTTTTACCAAAGGAGAAGACGGCGTTTTAGGGTTTTTTTTCACAACTTTAACCCATTCCCCTTCCTCAATCACCGACGTTGATTCAACGATATTTTTATTTGAGCCAATCTCAACCGGTGATTTCAACTCAACCGTGGTTAACTCAACTTCAGCATTACCCCCAGTTTCCAAAACAATGGGCTGTTCAAAGCTAAAACCAGCAGAATTGACTTTTTCACCCCAAATACAATGAGCCACAAAATTTTTTGAATCAAAAACTGAAGGTCCATTAACCATCGAAATAAAATTTGTCTCCATCAGAAAAACTAAAAGATATCAAAGATTGATCCAAGAAATCAATCCAAGATGATCTATACAAAGAAACTCAGTCTTGCTAAAAAAAACAAGAACTCAAAATATCGGAAAAAAAAACGAAAATAAAACCCTAAATCCCCAGATAGGATGGAGGACGATGAATCCTCAAGAAGAACTCTGAAGCAAACAACAATTCAAAAGAGATCAGAGACAGGAAAAAATCAAAACCCTAGGATCTCCAATCCAAAAAGCAATTCTTCTCCCTGATACTGAAAGGCTTTTGAAATGGACATTGTTGTGTTTGTTTTAACCCCTAACCAAATGATTGGTAAAGTTTCAATGTTGATCTATTAAGTTCCTTAAATTTATTGTTAAATCTTTCTAAATTCTATTTTTAAAATAGAAGTACGATTGCATTTAAATTAGAATTTGAGTAGGTTCAATAGTAATTTAATAAGTACTACTGGTTAAAAAGTTTTAAAATTAATATATAAATATTATATGGAAACTGGATGAAAACTTTTATGTTTGCAAAAGAGAAAATTTTCAAAACAGCCCTAAAAAGTTTTTTATTTTTCAAAATCGACCCGTTTTTTTATTTATCAAAATCGACCCGTTTTTTTATTTATCAAAATCAACCCACTTTTTGCCACGTGGGCTTAATGACGTTCCTAAACAGTCGGGGTTGCCAACCCCGACTGTTTGGACATAAAAATTTCGGGTTTAAGGGTTCTACTTGTGGTTTAACACCCTCCTAAACAGTCAGGGTTGCCAACTCCGACTGTTTAGGAACTTCATTAAGCCCACATGGCAAAAAGTGGGTCAATTTTGATAAATAAAAAAAAATCGGGTCGATTTTGAAAAATAAAAATCTTTTTGGGGCTGTTTTGAAAATTTGTTCGTTTGCAAAACGTAAGATGCTAACGTGCCAAAATAAATTTTTTAATGGCGATACTGAGTAAAGTTGGAGACTGGACCTTCAAAGCGTTCACCGCCGGCCTCGTCGTCACCACCGTGTACTTCGCCGGCTACAGAGCCCTCTCTTGGCACCGCAACTCTCAATCCGTACGCTCCCCCCCTCAAATTTTAATTCATCTGTTCGTCCATCGAAACCCTAGGAAAACCCTAATCTTTCAACATTTCATTCGATTTTTTTTTGAGATATTTGAAACTTGGGGTGGTATAGTCTGGTGATTATGTGCTTCCTTGTTTAGAAACCTAAAAAAAACTGGGATTTGAGCATTTTTTTATTCATATATTTCCTGAGAATCTAGCATCTGAATTTTTTTTTATCGGGTACATTACGGAAATTCTCCTGAAAGTTTGGACAGAAAATCCCAAGTTTTAAAATTGATAATTCACCCCCTTCTCTTTTAATTTTTCGAAGTTAATTTGGATGTAAAAGCTAATATTGAAGGATATAACAATTACACACACTCCCACACACGCACGCACACACATATATATATGATTATATGGCCAGGGATGAAAACTGATGTAAAATACAAAAAAGGAATAGGGAAAAAGAATGATTATTATGTTTAAACTCAGTGGTTACATACAAAAAATGATGAATATTTGACTAGGATTTGAAAATAAGGGGAGTGAAATTTCACTTTTAAAAACTTGAATGAGTAATTTATCTTAGCCCTACCTTTCTAACTGCATTGATTCATGAAGAGTTACTAGCACATTTTCACATGCAATGCACATGTAGAAATATTAAATTTTTGTCCAATCAGGTTTCTGTTATGCATGCTAATAGTTTGATAATGATTTAAGTTATGTAATGTTATTATAAACTTCGATATAGAAATGTATTTCGAACTGTTATTTAGTAATTAAATCTATGAACTTCTTAACACAATTTTGTTGAAGAATTTCTTTATTGAGGATAAAATAATTGGAGCAAGTGATTAAAACAAAAAGAAAAATGGGGAGTATTTCAATTATGTGAGTTAAAATCCTATTATCATGTTATGATTTAGAATGTTCTAGAAATAAGAAATGAAAAGAAAAGAAAGGGAAAACAAATCTCTATGGCAAAATTACAATTTTAACCTCACAGTCATAGACTCATAATAGTAAGGAGGAGATGTCCTACATTCATTCAATTTTTCACTGCCCTTTTACTAAGTTCAATATATATTAGTATAGATTTGGTATCACTGTTTAGAGAGAAGAAAGTTTCATTCTCTGAGTAGCTATGAGTGACCGTAATTCATCTTCAAAGGGACAGCGGTTAAGGGTTGGATTTTTGGATGTTTCTTTGTATTATTACCATCTAATATTTTTCTTATCAAGATGGTGTTGCTTATGGAAAATTTGTTGTGCATGTCAGTGCTAGTTATTTAGAAAAAATATGTCGTAGTGTTGATACTCGTTACTTCACTTTCAAATGAAGAGGATCTAAATACATTTGCAAACTTTTAGTTAGATAATAGCAAGTGCATGTGAGTTATTATGATAATGCTGGCTTTGTGGTTCATGTAGGACCACCCCCAATGCCTAACATACAGATATCTCGAAATGAGGCTATTTAGTTCTCTATCTTCCTTCAGGAAAATTGT
Source organism: Asparagus officinalis (assembly GCF_001876935.1). Taxonomy (NCBI): domain Eukaryota; kingdom Viridiplantae; phylum Streptophyta; class Magnoliopsida; order Asparagales; family Asparagaceae; genus Asparagus; species Asparagus officinalis. Next base: position 2,491,048 of record NC_033794.1, on the reverse strand, counting down.
TTTGTTTCCTTAGATACACTGGATCATGTAAACCAGAGTCGTGAGAATTAATTAAGTTTCATAGTCTTTTCTGAAATTTTCAGCGAGTAACAGGAGATCCAGAAATAATTATATCTTCTCTTTAGTTTCAATTCAAGTCACATTATATTGTCCTACTCTTTTTAGGTATTTGGATCTACTTTAGGGTCATTTTTTGACCCCTATTTTATAAATGATAGTAATTCAAAGCCATAGTTTGGCTTTGCTTTTTATTGTGGCTTTGCCCGTGTTTGTGGGTAAAATTGCAAGAAAATTGAGAAATAAATTTGTATTAATCTTCCTAACTGACTTAGGAAAAGAATGAATACAATCTCTCAAAATAACTTCTCTCTAACTGACTTAGAAAAAAAAATTATAATTTTTTTTATCGATTTCCCGATTTACAAAAGAGAGAAAGATCAATAGAGATCATTCCTTTTGTTTAATTCTGGGTTCTTCTTGATGGCTATTGGAGTTTGATTCTTGTATCCCGTTGATGATCCGAACGTCTCGTTTCGTGAAACTTTGTCTATTCTTCTTGACTTAACGTTGGGAGAAACTTGCCAGGCAAGTTTAGAACTCTAAACGAGTTTAAGAACTCTGCGAAAGAGTTAATTTCAGAAAGAAAATTTAACTTTTAACTGAAATAAGCGAAATAGCCGATCTCAAAACCGAAAATGGTTCAAAAAGCCAAACCAAATGATCTCAAAAGCTCCAACAAAAAAAGATTTTTAATAATCTAACAAGCTCCCACCATCCAAAGATCCGATTTCAGCTGAATTCTCAGCTATTTATAGGGTTTAAGGGGTGTAACTGACCTCTTAATTCGCTCCATAATGGGGGCTTAATGGCCCCATTACGTAAAAAAACAGTTTTGAAACCGTTCAAATTGTGTTTAAAACAGTCAAACGTGAGGTTCACGTTCTAGAGTGAGCATCGCGTTTAGCTCTGTGAAACTCGGAGGTGAACCTCGCGTTTGAGAGTTAGAACGCAGGGGTGACTCGCGTTTTAGAATTAGAACGTGGAGGTGACCCTCGCGTTTTAGAGTTGGAACGTGGAGGTGGATCCTCGCGTTTTGGAGTTGGAACGCGGGGGTGGACCTCGTGTTTTGGAGTTGGAACGCAGAGGCGCATCCTTGTGTTTTGCTTTAAAGAGATCATTAATTATAATCTCTTTTTCAAGTTCTGCAAAGATCGTCATCTTGTAATCCTTACATTTGGCTCTTTGAAATGTGAGAGTCGTCAATTTGTAACTCTCGTCTGTTGTGAAAGTCATCAGATTGTAACTTTCATCGGTTGTCATGAAAGTCATCAGATTATAACTTTCGTTTGTTGTTATGAAAGTCATCAGATTGTAACTTTCATTTGTTGAAAAATCGTCCGATTGTAACTTTCATCGTCAGCATTTTGTGAGGATCAGCTATCTGTAATAATTTTTAGACAACCTATAGCCCGTAAATAGATGTGTAATACCTCTGTGTTCTATTATTTTCTTCTTGAGTTCCCCTTCTTGATCCAATATCAACCACCTTTGCTTCTCTAGTGTTATCTTCTATTGCTTCTTTATTTTAATTTTCCGACTTTACTCTGCTCCATGGGTAAACCCCTTCTCTCTTGATTTTTCAATTTTTCCGATGTCAATGATTTAGTGTTATATCCACTGCACCCAGTTCAACAGTAATGGTGCACTAAAAAGGATATAAAAATCCTTGGATTAGTGCACTAATCCCCAAGTTTAGTGATCCAAGGGATGATATTCCTTTATGCGTCATTGATGGATACTTTCTTTGCTTAGTGATAGGCAAAGCCTCCTTATTTGCCCGCAAGATGCAGCTCCCGCTGCCCACTTGCTGCTACTGTTAATTCTCTTGCTTCACTTTGTATTTGCCGCAGTTGCCAATATTGAATCATTTTGTGTTCTTCGGTTCATTTTAACTATAAACTAATGGTTTCAAGATTTGCTGCTCGCTTGGATCCAGCACAGGATCCAATAATTAGCCTGTTTAGGTTATACTTAATACTAAAACGCAGTTGACCTTGTTTAATTCAATATGCCTAATAGAATGGGTATCCTTACCTATTTTTGCCTCTCTAGTTTCTCCGTACACTTCTTCAGTTTCTGCTCCTCTGAAGATGGATTATATTTTCTTTGGCAAGGATCGTGACACAGTAACGTATTGCCGTTGAATCATAACTGTCACTAGGACTCTGTCTGAGATATATACTGGGTATCATACTTGTTGTACGGCATAGTTTTATCTCTATTAGATGCGAACAATTATGAATTTCATCTTGCAGCATTTTAGGAGGAATTTTCACCACCCTATTTGTCAATAGATTTCACTGTAGTTATTCATTCTGGATACTTTCTTAATTGTAATGTATCATGTTTTTGCAGAAAATAGAGACGGAAAAAGCGCAAGAACGAAAATGCTAGCGGGAACGAACACACACACTCTCTCTCTCTGTTGCCTACCATAATTCTGTCCTTTTTTTGTCGATATAGTTTTGGTGAACTAGAAGGCCTCCCTCACCCGTTATAATTTATCATGTCTAATGATGGACTTGTATCTATGTGTAAAACATATCGAATTCAGACATGCTTTTGAGAAATGAATCATTGGGATAAAAGTTGAGCATACTGTTGTTAGATGCTTGCAAAGTGCCTTATTAGATAAATTTTTTTTTTGCCTGGTTTATGCAAGCTTGTGATTAAATGCCAACTATTTTAATGCTGACTCCCAACAGCATGGAAAATCTCCTATCTGCAGTAAATGGTGACAGCATGCTACTGACTCTTTTTTTTTGGCCACAGAATATGAAAAACCGATTGATTTGGAGTTCATCAAGTTGATAAACTTACATTTAATTGATGCCGTTTGGTTGCTGTAATTGAGATATTTGTGTCATTAAATTTCAAACTCTTAGTATATTGACAAAAAAAAATCTATGTGAGATTGTAAGATCTTTGATTCAGTTTCAGACGCTAATTGAAGGTAATATCTTGATGATTAGAGGTATAGATTTTCTAAACTTTACCGCGTTTATGAGGCTGAACTAATTGAGATATGAACTTTTTAAAAATTATATTTTTAGACTATTTTCTCTATACTTTACCGTGTTTATGAGGTCCCCACCCCCACCCCTTTTTCTGGGGGTTTACTTGAGGTTTAAAAAGTTTATAATTTTTTTTGGGTCCAATAATAACATAAGCAAAAAAACTATTTGGCTCGCGGCAGAGAGGTGAACAGGGGGCGGGCCCCACAGCAGTGGGACCTGTCCTCTGTTCACCTCTCTGCGAGTTGAGGGCTCTCGGTTGAACCGCGAGCCAAATAGCAGAGTTCTAACATAAGATACGGTTCTTTCAAATTAGGGGCTGTTTGTTTGCAAAAAAAAAATGAGAAACCCCCTGCCATGTCACCTTTGAGGAAATCCTCCCCTGCCACCTCAGATTTTGGTTTTAACCGTTTTCCATTTCACATGTTTGTTTCATTTTGAGTTTTAAGAAAAGAGGGATGCCATGTAGGATGCCATGTCAAATTTTAAGAAATGTGTTTTCACACCAAAAACCTCTGAAAACACTTGGAAATGTCACTTCTATGAATCTTTAATTAATAAAAGCACTGTTGAAATAGTATAAGAGAATAAAACAGATTATTTAAATGCTGATTTTACTGTTACTATTGCGGCTGACCTATATTTCTCTTTTTTTGTTCACAAACAAACACAAGAAATGGAAATCTATTCTACTGTTACTATTGCGGCTTTTTTTGTTTTTAGTGTGACATGGCGGTGAAATGGGGTGATTTCTTTGCGAAACAAAAAGAAAAAAAGAAAACTAGGAAATGTCTTGAAATGTGATGAAAGCAAATGAAATGTGACATTTTCATTTCCCATTTTTTTCGGAAAACAACCAAAGTCTGTAGTACATCTGTAAGAAGATTAAAGAAGTACATTTATTTAGCGCCTAAAACTAAAACCATTTTATAAAACCTCGTGCTAAATTATTACGAAAAAACAATTAATTACGTCAAAATTACGCTACAGTGTTTGAAATTGTAGAGAGAGGTACGCAGGGAAGCTAACTTCTCAATCTCCAACAAGTTCAGCAATAATTATAGAGGGGGAATCGACTAATTCCTTTTTAAATTCCCATTAAAATCCCCACTCTCATGCCCTCTCCCCATTAAAATATCTTCTCTGCTGTGCCTGAGTCAAACGGCAATGGCGGCCGCTTCGATTGGACACGCTTATTTGGGGGTTTCTGGATCTGGGTTTTTCTCAGCGGAGAAGAATTTGAAGAGGGTTTGGATTAGATGCTGCTCTCCTTCTGTTGATGGCGCTTCTTCTTCCTCTTTGAGGAATCGGCGGCCAAGGTAGCGTCTTTGTCCAGAATTTGTGCTAAAGTTTTGACTTTGATGTGTTCTCAGTTTGTTGTTTTGATCCTCGTCGCCGGTTCTTTTTCTTTTTTTGGTTTTTGTTTATCCTGCTTTATTTTTAAACCCACTCGCTTTCCAAATCATCGTAAAACACAACGTATCCGTATTTTAAGCATTTTATACCTAGTTCCCTTTCCTTTGCTACACCGATGGCTCACTTCAGTTCAGTTACTATTTGATGTATCCGTATTCCGCAGCTATATTTGGTCCCAAGTTGCTATTTTTGTCCTACTATTAGCTATAATCCTACAGCTGGGCTTAAGAATGATTTTGGAAGTGGGTGGGTTTAAAAATTAGTCAGGCAGTCTGTTGTAATCAAGCTCTTGCCCTTCGCCAGAAAACAGAAGGAAGAAATCAAAAGATTTTTCTAATATCTTTTTTTCCCCCGCAAATTGACATTTTGAAGTGATTGAATCCGGTGTTATTTATTATTTGTTGATGTTGTGGTAGCTAGAGGTATTTATAGGTTGATACAACTTAACTTCTTTTGTAGAAAATTCAGTTTCAGGATTGTAAAGAATTTACACTTGAATTTCAGAAAGCACCTCTTCTTCAGAACATTTAGGTGAAAGTTGGATTACCATGGTAATCAGTGCAGACTGCGTAATTATAAATTATATTATTGTATTTCCATGAGCTTAGCTATGTCATAACTCTTGGCAAACACACTTTACGTTATTGTGATCAAATTGAGTATTTACAATTGCGGTAGCAGAAGCCAACCTTCAGACAGTTGATAAAGCACATTTCCCTCGTCCCGTTTCCCCCTTCAGATTTAGTTCCTTCATCACATTATAGGTTCAACTTCTGTGACTTTCTTGAATTGTATTCTATATGTGACTGGTTAACCACATTTGCATTATCATGTCCAGTTGTAAAATGATTATGTAAAAACTATGTACATGTGACATATTTGCTAAACTCTATAAAAATTTGTACAGAGTTATTGGTATGGGCTCCAAGCTTGTTGGATGCGGGTCGGCTGTGCCAAAGCTTCAGATTTCTAATGATGATCTTGCAAAGATTGTTGACACCTCAGACGAATGGATTTCTGTTCGTACTGGGATTCGTAATAGACGAGTTATTACAGGTGTAATATATCATAAAGCTTAGTACTTATTTGTCAAAACATTTTTTTGCATTCTCTCTTTTTGGAGATTAAGATTGTGTAGCCTTAAACATAAATTTTCTATCTGGCAGTTTTACTGAACTGTAGATTGTTTATTTGATATTCAACAAATGATAATTGTGCTTTTGTTTTGGACATGGATATTGTAACTAGCTGTTAGATTCTTAAAAAGTTTATTCTATTAGGATCTGTATGCCACCATAATCTCTCCAAGTTTAACACTGCTAAAGTTATCTATTGTCATGGAATTTAGCTTGAATCCACCATGATCTCAAATTATATCTTAATACCTCTGTTTCAGACTTTCAGTAAACACCACTTGAAAAAAAAAGATGATTAGTTCACTTCGTAAATAATGGCTATCGTTGGAAACACCTCGAAGGGCAGGGAGGTTTTGTGAAGCTCACCCAAAATTTAAAATTTAATTCATTCTGTAGTTCTGTAAAGGTGCAACAGATATTCACTTTTAGGCTGCTCATGATGAATTGCCTCATTTGCAAACATTTGTATCTGATTAGCAAATATTTTGACAGGAAATGAAAATGTAAATGCATTGGCTGTTCAGGCAGCTAAGAGTGCTCTTGAAATGGCTGAAGTTGAGGCTGAGAATGTCGACCTGATCATACAGTCCTCATCCACCCCAGATGATCTCTTTGGAGGTGCTGCTCGGGTAATGATCATAAGATTTCTATTGAATAATGAATCTGGATTCGGATCTTCTTAAGTTAGAGGAGTAAGCGTTAATATCTCGTTATTTTTCAGTTGGGTTAATTGCACACTGACCACCTAGTATCGTTAGCTTGCACTTACTATCTGTGTAGTTTCGTGGTCGCAGATAGACTCCTAGGTTAAGTTTTTTGTCTCTTTTACTATTGGTGAAATTTTAGCAGATATTGCACCTGGGTGAAATGAGTCCAAGGGTAAAAAGGTCCAAAAAATTTAATGCTGGGGGTCTATCTGCAACAATTGAACAACATCAATAGTAGGTGCAAAACTACAATACTACTGAGGGTCTTTGTGCAATTAACCCTTTTCAGTTAATTCTATTTTGTCCTTAAGTGAGGAAGAAGTAATCATAAGTATGTTACAATCTTAGCTAACAGACGTTTTCTCATAACATTTGGTAAAATGAGGAGTTTCTTGTCATGGGTTGGTTTCATGAGTTTCAATGACGTATTCTCCATGGTAGTTCGACAATTGCTGAAAGAATAATGATTGGTTTTACGGAGAGGTCGCCTTCATTACATAAGATGATGATAGCATTATTGCTTGACAAATACTTGACTTTGCACATGGAGATTTATCCTTTTATTAATGTACAATTGTTTATAGTTAAGTTTTGGTTGATAAATCTGCAGGAGTAAGTTAATCAAAAGGTTAATGATTTTATTATTTATCCTCTATCCATATTGGTTCAGATTCAGAAAGATTTGGGGTGCAAGAATGCCTGGGGCTTTGACATTACAGCAGCGTGCAGTGGGTTTATAATGGGTCTCATCACAGCCACACGGTTCATTAAAGGTAAGCCAATCATCTATCATATAAATTGTATATTTGACATTTTCGCATGAACAAAAATGAATGTACGTCTTCAACAGGCGGTGGTTATCAAAATATTCTAGTGATTGGAGCTGAAGCTTTATCACGGTTTGTGGATTTTACCGATAGAGGATCATGCATTCTCTTTGGTGATGCTGCTGGTGCTGTTTTACTTCAGGTATTTGTTTGATCTATCTTGCTTATTCATCATATTCACTTACAGATCATCATACTTTACGAGGTTTTTTATATTTTCTCTCCTGCTTTTTGTGTTATGAAGAATCCTACTTTGATTTGATAACAAGTGTCATACAAATGGCAATCTTGCTAAAAATTGAGGGAAGAAGATCCAAAAAAAAAAAAATTTGGTGAACATAAATTATCTGTTATAATTAACAATCAAAATTCTTACATTTTACTAAAGAAGGGCACAGGAACTATGTGTCAATATCTCGTCATGGAATTGCATATTTTTCCTTGTATTTGTTGATTAAAATAACAAGTCTGGCCTTCCTCATTCAAACTTTGCTCAGGCTTGCAGTGCCGACGAAGATGGTTTGCTTGGTTTTGACTTGAACAGCGATGGCTCTGGCCAAAGGTATATGTTTGGTTTCGATTCATTGCTGAGTTTTAATATGTGGACATCTTCACTATTTCTCATGATTGGACTTTATGTGTTGAAGGTTCTTGAATGCCCCAATCAAAAAGATAGAGCCCGAAGCGACCTCAAGCACAAATGGTTCGCCGATGTTTCCTCCGAGAAAATCAGCTTACTCTTACATACAAATGAACGGAAAAGAGGTCTTCCGTTTTGCTGTCCGTTCTGTGCCACAAACTCTCCAGGTCTCACTTGAGGAGGCTGGCCTCACGAGTTCTAATATCGACTGGCTTTTGCTCCATCAGGTAGGCATTGTACTGATATTCAGTGTAATATTTGGTAAGATTTAATTGCGGATAAACCCTTGTACTATCGCCCAATTGATGATTGACCTCCAGTAGTTCTATTGCTGCACACAGACCCCTTGAGTGAATCTTTTTTTGCTCTTTTATCCTCAGAGAAAGAAAATTGTTTTTTTTTTTTGACAAGTAGATCTCCTGAGGGTAGAGTCAAAAAAAAAAAAAAAAAAAAAAAAAAAAAAAAAAAAAACACACGAGGGGGTCTATCTGAAACAATAGACGCACTTAACCCTATTTGGTAATTGTGTATGCAGTAAAGTAAAATACTAGATTGTTACATAAAATAAGCATTTTTATGAGGAAGTCTATGGTACTTCTCTCTAATATAAATAGTTTTAGGGTATTTTTGCACAAAATCCCTACCAGCTTTTTTGAGAAATCTACCCAACTTCTGAACCCGAAAACTGAGGGGATAATACTTTCCCATTTGCTGCAGGCTAATCAAAGGATCATAGATTCAGTGGCCACTCGCTTGGGGATCCCACAGGAGAAGATAATATCGAATCTAGCAAACTATGGAAACACGAGCTCCGCATCGGTACCTTTGGCATTAGACGAGGCTGTAAGAAGCGGGAAGGTGAAGGCCGGCGACAAAATTGCCACCGCTGGCTTTGGAGCTGGACTCCACTGGGGATCAGCAATCTTGAGGTGGAGATGAGGATTCAAAAACATATTCAGATGCGTAGTAATCACAGTTAGTCTTCAAGTTTGTTCCTGTATTTGTACATTTTTTTTTTATTTCCTCTTGTTTGTTATTTCTTTAACATATTCTTCCTGCGCTGACGACGTGTTATTCATCCCACATTGTTACCTAATATGGAGAAAACTTGATTACCATGAGAGTGATATTCTTCTGATTAGTCTTCTATTATTCTTATTTATCGGCAAATGTGACATGTTTGATAATTTTGTACGTATGTTGCATCAGCTGGTATAAGTTCCTAGTAAGTTTCGAGCCGTTTTATGGCATCAAATTGTGATTCTCTTCAAGCTTCATGTTTGTTTCCCCCCTCTTTTTTTTGGCATATATTTGAAGGTGGTCAGAAAGTAATCTGAAGCTATAGCCCATTAAAGGCTGGTCTGTAACTATAATGATACATTTCACGTTGAATAACTCACGGATTGTTTAATTATGAACCAACGAGCGTTTTAAACGACAAATTTAGTAGCGGAATTTTAATTTTCTATCCTCAACTTTTCCCTTTTCCCTTCCATGTTTTTTTGATAGACTTGATAGAGTTCGTCCTTTCATTAGACAAAGATAACAAAAGAAAAATATTCAGCGATCCCATGAGAAAAAGAACTTGTAGATCAATGTACATTTCATCTAAGAGTCGGTAATTTTTATATCACCGTAAGTCTGTCCAGTGAACATAGTCAACAACTGATAAGCGAGGTGTGCAGTAGTCACCAACCAATCCGTAACTTAAAACACACGCGATACAGATCTCAGACCAGACGCACATAATCAACACTGCACACAACAACAACAATACTCGCAAGAAGCGTCATCCTAATGAAGATAGTAACCAGCCCACTTGCCTCTCGGTGGCGGAGGTATGCAATTTGATGCTTCCTTGTATACATCAGAACTGGACTGATGCCTATTCTTATCTTTGAACCTTCTGATAAATTCTTCAGCTCTCTCATCGACTCCTCCATCTTCATCTGCCTCCTTCAGATACGTCGATGAGGGCAGGCTACTTACGTGCTCAATATTCAACCTCTTACTCGCAGAAGAATCCTTCAAGAGAACCGGCACGGGATCATTTGCACGTGCCTGCACGCTTTTTACAGGCACTCGGGGGCCGAGTGTTATCCTTGACAGATACAGAGAGGAGAGCCTGGTTATGTTCATGGCCATTTCAGTGGATTTTTGGCAGAAGGATTTGTTCTTGTGCCTGTGGTTCTTGAGCGCAGGCATATTTTTTTTTTTAAAAAAAAATCTCTGTGTGGATAATGGTGTGAAGAGATCTGTCACGGTATTTGTAGAAGGGTTGTTCTTCAGAATCTTGCAAGTAATGGATGATTTGCTGGCTTTTCAAATGATTGTTTTCTTGCATTTGCGTACACATAATTTGGATTGATTTTCTTTCTTCTGGGATGTTTGGATTCCGATTCTCTCCGGTGCATTGTTTAATGGACGGTTGTGATTTGTTCTGGATGAAAAAGTGAGAATGAGCACACTAATTGCATTACCTATAACTAGTAGCTGCTTATCGTGAGCTAGCCCAATAGGCTACTCGAAACGATGATCGACACCGTCCATCATGATTTGCACTCGTCATGATCTGTATGTAGAAAAAAAAATTATATTATTTTGAAAATTTTAATCATTTTTTCAGCTATGTATAGAAGGGATCTCATCGCCACGCGTTGAGACACTTGCACATACATATATACAATGGGAACGTAACTTATACATATATACACTTGCACATAAAATATCTGCAATTACTATCATAATCATATGCATACTAATTAGCTAAAGTGGCAGCAGAGAGGAGCCAAATATGGGATAGTTTTGAGCTAATCCTGAAATGCCCAGAAAAATGGGGAGGCATGGAAAGTGGATTAGACTAAGCATCAAATCGACAAGGAAATTAACAAATTGTTCACAAACTTATATATAGAAGGCTGTTGGCCACAATTAATCAATTAAATTGATTCTCTCTTTAGTTATTCTCTTTTGAACCTTATCCCTTCATGCTTCGCCTAAGAAGCTACAAACTATTGGGCACCAATATGATCGAGGAGTGTAGACCGAGTATATTTTTGATGACTTACAATAATATCTCAAAAGAATAGAATATTTGGATGAGATGCCAAAGTGACGCACTCGGTTTTTTTTTTTTTATGCATGGAGTGGTTTCCATAAGTTTCTTGCATACGCGTATAATAGAAAGCTATGGATTATAATATTATCATGATCTGATCTTTGATTATGCCCACTAGTACATAATCATGCATGATTTTCTCACCCGTGGTTATTTTAGCATAAAGGTGTCCACTGTGAAAAGCGATATACGAATCCTTATTTGATTGTATATTGTTTGAAAAGTAATGTATTTCCAATAACATACAATTCCATTTCCAATAATTATATTTTCAGTAGAATTTTTTTTAATGTAGCTTATACTCTTTGAAATATATCAAATAACTATTTGAAATATTAATTATTTTTTCCACATTTAAAAATCATGTACTAATATAGCAAAAAATAAATAAATAATTCATGATTTGGGAGGCCGAAAGGGAAAGAATATAGGAATAAACTTAAATAAGAGCACTTTAATCAATTATGAAAAAACATGTCATTTAATAAAATTTCTAGATTTATTCCCTAAACATGGTGGAAAAATTGAGGAAATAGTATTTTGCCAAAAAATACGCAATTATTATGGTTTCAAGGTAATTATTAAAAATAACAAAGTTTTGGATACGCATTGAAAAGCAAATATTTGGGCCCATAGTTTATTGGCCCAACCCAAACCAATTAAACCAGGTCCAATAATCAATCGTATGGGCTTTTCGTAGACTTAGTCCACAAGTAAGCGATCAAATTCCTCAATTCCCAAATAAATAAGGGGGAAAAAAAAGAAATTACACAAAAATATCCCCAGGATCGCCATGGACAGCATCAACAATGATGACGAGAAAACCCTAATCGAAACCTTCATCAGCATCACCTCCGCCTCTCGAGAAGAAGCCCTCTTCTTCCTCGAGAGCCACAATTTCGAGCTCGAGCCCTCGATCCACTCATTTTACGAGAACAGCCCCATCGATCAACCTCTTCAAGATCAAGAATTCGAACAAGTTGAGGACGAGATCCCTCAATCGGCGCCGCCGCAGGTGGAGGTGCCGGCAGTGAGCGAGAGAAAGGAGGAGAAGAAGAAGAAGACGACGACGGGGGGAGCGAGTTCGAGTGGACGGATACGGACGCTTGCGGATTTGAATCGGAAGGATGATGATGGATCGGATAGTGATGACGATGGGCCGCAGGAGTATTATACCGGAGGAGAGAAAAGGTGAGATCTTTCTCTTGATTAGGCCCTAGTTAGGGTTTTTGGGGAAAGTGTAGTTGCAATTGGTAAGTTTAATTGTAGTTTTGAATGTAGATAACTATAGTTGGGGTTAGGGTCATTCTACTGCTATTGTGGATGAATGGAGTGAAATTTACCACATCTAGGGTTTCTATTGATGGCATGATTAGTACCAAATTGGCAGCATCTCGAACAATGGCCAACCGTAGATACAACATTTGTATCAATTCTGTTGCTAGGTCGCATTGAATTGTAGGGAGGATTAATTTTTCACTTTTCCTAATGATATAATATTTGTGATAAATATAAGTATCTGTTTGATGAGCAGTTAGTAATTGCTTTGCATGTTTTGCGAATTTTTTTAGACTTTAGCATTAAAAGTTTGTGTAAAGCAAATGCAAAGTTGGCGATGCAATGTGGTCTAGATGTGTTTATATCAAATTAAATGCAGAAAATTCACATGTTCACTTCCAATTTTGGTTTTGAATTGGTTTCATAACTGTGGCTGGACAGTTTGGCCGGCACTTTCAATTATTTCCTACATTTCTGTTTATTGTTCTTAGTTCTTACTACCATTATTTGGAAAATTGGATGTTAAATTTATTGGCTTTCTTTTCTTCAAGAATTAGCTTGCTTTAACATTACATTTTTTATTCCTCATTTACGTTCCTATTTCCCAGCTGTATTATACTGATGTAATTCACTTGCTGATAATGCACTGATCATGCAGCGGGATGCTTGTTCAAGATCCTACAAAAGGAGGTCATAATGTTGATGCAATATTTGACCAAGCTAGGCAAATGGGAGCCACACAGGGGCCTTTTGAGCAAAATCCATCTTCGAGTTCGCGAAGTTTTACTGGGACTGGTAGACTTCTTTCAGGTGAAACATTACCAGCTGCTCCTCGACCATCTGAGAATGTTATCCACAATATATATTTTTGGAGTAATGGATTTACTATTGATGATGGACCACTGAGAAGGTTTGATGATCCTGCAAATGCAGCATTTTTAGAGGTATAATAACCATTTACCGAATAATTGTCTTTATGTTCATCTCATTACTCTTCTCAGTTATTGCATGCTAAATGGCATGCTCAGTCAGTGGTTATAAATTTCCTTTTCTTTGTTGGTTGACATCTTCCAAGTTGGGTGTGTTCATCATTGCTGGAAATACTTTTTTTTTCTTTATCCATATCAACTACTTGCTATACCAGTTCTTGCTATCTCATTTCCTTTTTTTTTTATTTGCTACATGTAGAATTATAAATCTGGTATAGAAGTACGGTGGCCTGTTGAACTCTACTCATTTTCTATTAAGGCCTAGTCAGAATCATAACAATGATTTAAAATATACCTTTTTGTTGGTTGGTCCTGAACGATTAGCTTCACTGGCAAATGATGTAAACTTTTCTGTTTATTTTGAATATAAAAAATGCTTATGGATGGTGTCAAGGATCATAAATGGGGTGCATAAAGATTGTTGGTGGGAATCAAGTTCACTGTAGGTCTTCTCACCCATATTAACTTTGATATCCTAAATAAGGTTTATGTTGACATTTTATCTAGTCAAAGACTGATATATCATGTAAAATATCAAATATTCTCAAAACTACTTTTCTAACATGGTTAAATAAAGTCTGCATATTGCTTTTAAGTAAAACTCTTCATACTGGGGGTTGATGTAGTTAGATCTTTGCTGTGTATGGCTTTCTACTGTCTTTCATGTGTGTGTGGGGGTGGGGGAGAAAAGGAGATTCAAAGTTAGCTATTACAAATTTAGGATCCTAACCTGAGTTGAGGTCTTTTTGCTATGAGTTGCTAAGACTTAAAGTTTCTGGTATATGAATCCATTGGTCTCTTCGCCTCTCTGGCTAATGAAATTGGTAGGCATGCCTACTATAACTTATGTCCATCATTTTTTGGTAAGACCTCTTCTTGCTTGTAATTTCCTTTGCCAGGAACATGGACTCATTTTACATCATATGGAATGATTATGGATAGATTCCAGTTTGATTTCTGATCTTAGATTCTCACTTTGTTTGTTGTGGAGATTTTGGACTTGGTTCTTGCTCCAGAGCACAAATTATTCTCATGGTAAATGTTTGGTTCTTGCTCCAGAGCACAAATTGTTCTCATGGTAAATGTTTGAATGCTGATGATTTTTAATATCAAAACTAGCCTCTTGTGGCATGACTTATTGTTACCATTGGTTCTTGATTGGACTGATTGTCAAGGAAGGATCTTGGGGGCTAAACTTACCATTTAGACGTACTGATGTAGTTCAGCCTGTTGCTCCCAGTTCAGCTAGTAAAGAAAGTCTGAGATCCTCACTGACTTGACTTCAACAGCTGGCATTAGTTCTCAGGTCTGTACAGCGGTTTGAAAAGAAGCGAGCTTCAGGATTTTAAAGTTTCAACTTCAATGTTGTGTTCTTTTGAATATCCCTCAAAAGGCACAGGCAGGTTCAAGGTTCTCCTTGTAACTTGGGGGATTTTGACTTTCAAATCCGTATTTATTTGGGAGTAGTAGATGAACGGCACTGCTCAGAGGCTTATTCTAACCTTATATAGCTAAATGAATTTATACTCTTATTAACCCCTAACTTGTCAAACTAGGATAGTGGTAGAAGTTACATGGGAATGTGTTATTTTCATCTCCATGATTAAAGACTATGGCACATACATTGTTGTCACTAGATTATGCCATTAAAATTAAGGACCAATTAATATCATCATGCTGTGCATTGATTCCTTTCATCTCCCTCATTAAAAACCTTCCAAAAATCTGTTGATTTCACTTTGATTATGTATGTTTGATAGAATTAAAGGCTGATTAATATCTGACTCTGCAGAGCATCAAGAAGTCACAATGCCCTCAAGAACTGGAACCAGAAGATAGGAGGTCCACTGTGCATGTTAACCTCGTAAGGAGGGAGGAAGCCTGTCCTGTATGTTCCTATACAAAACTCCAATCTTTAACTTTTCTGTTACTTTTTTGGGTTTTTCTATATGTTCTCCTTATCATGCATATTTGCAAAACTACCCCCCAAATCCCTGTATCCCAAAGAATCAACATCAAAAAGTACCCCAGAAATCAACAAACCATCAACTTTGGTAGGCTAATTTGTTATGACATTGTAAAAGTATCAACATGTTCAAATTTTATTCACCACACCAAATAAAGTTGATAATTATGGTAGTTTTGCTAATATTGAGATTTGGGGGTAGTGTTGCGAATGTGCATGATTTAAGGGGTATATGTACAGAAAATACCTTCCTTTTTTTAAAGCCTGCACCAGTCATTACACCATATACTTTTGCTTTTTCACAGGAACCTGTGAAACGCCTTTCTCCATTTCAAGGAGTAGGAAGAACTCTCGGTGGTGGATCTTCTTCTACTGAGTCTGTTGTTGCTGTTGCTGCTTCTTCACCATCTTCTGCTGCTCCAGTAGTAGTTGATGATTCTAGACCTGTTACCTCGATACAACTAAGGTTGGCTGATGGCTCCCGCACAGTTGCACGCTTCAATACTGACCACACAGTAGGCAATATCAGGGCATTTATTGACAATCATGCAGCAAGCAATGGGAGAGCAGTGTCGACAAATTATAGTTTGCAGACTGCTGGCTTTCCACCTAAGAAGCTTACTGATGCTACCCAGACTATTGAGCAGGCTGGACTCGCCAATTCAGTTGTGATTCAGAAGCTTTAAGCAGTGGTAAAAGGTATTTTTGCTCCTGCTTTGTTCAAGGATGTTGAAAGTTCCAAACATGACTTGCAGTAAGTTGAGCAGATATTGCCTGAACGCGGGTATGTTTGTTTGAAGTATTAAGGATGTTTTTATGGAGCAAAATCGTTATGGTTCTTTAATTATTACGTATCTGAACAGCATAATGCAGCTGGATGTGGCTCTCGTGCGATATATCTATAATACTCTGGTAGCATCAGCTTCAAGTTATATACCTCTTTTGGTTATTGTTTGCTTAAATTGACGCCAGTTAAGTGTGACTTAAACCTTACTATTGTGTGCAAGTCAAGTGTGCTTTACTAGTACAAGGAACTATCAAAGGATGTAGATGCACATATACGAATTATTGCTATTCAGAACATGCCACCATCCTTGTTCATTTTTAGCGAGTACACGAAACCTTAAGCAAATAACTCGAGTTCCATCACGAATACAGACATGTAATCCAGTGTCCCTTATGCTTTAGGAAAAACAGACAAGGGCAATCTTACTATATGATTCAAGCTACCAACAAGAACAATTTCCCCAAACTTAAAACCGTCAGACCCATGAGGCACATTGAATCTTATCACCAATTCTTGCGTCCTCCGTGGCAGCACCGTAAATATCATTGGCTGAACCTCGACGGCCACGCCATCTGGAGGTAGAACTGAGCATGTGTACGTCTCCGGTGAGCTCGCCACGTTGGTCGCTCGACGATGGATAGACTGAGAACCCGATAAAGCCGAGATTGTGATCGAAGGTAGGTTGAGATCTGCTGGCGATGGTACCGGTACGTTGCATGAAGCGCCTGTTACGTATTTGACTCTAGCTCTGTCTAGGCCAGGCAGTGAGCAGAGGAAGCTTATGTAGTCCTCAAACTCTGGTAGGATCAAAGAGTATAAATTAGTATCCATTATATTTTGCTACAGTGCTAACCTGGTATTAATAGGACCAAGAGTATATACCAAAAGGTTGATGGTATTACTATTACCTGCTGAAAAAACCAATCCAGGATCCAGCGCGCCTGCAGGACTGACAAACCCACTTCCACGATCGAACGGAGTAGAATTATAAACCCGATACAGTTCACCCCCCTGAGCCATTATTGGCAACCCTCGGCTATCATACCCCGCTGCTGTCGTCGATATCGCCGAAGCGATCATAGCAGGAGACCAGCCCGGGTGCGCCTGCTTCACGAGCGCCGCCACCCCGGCGACGTGGGGCGTTGCCATGCTGGTACCTGATAACAAGGCGAAAGCTCTCCCGCGGAGTATCGGATTCATTAAGCTGACGGGGCTCCACGCAGACCAGATTTGGTCGCCGGGTGCGAGAATATCAGGCTTGAGGACGTCCGCAGGGTTCATTTTGTCGTCTACGATGTCGGGGCCTCTCGATGAAGTTCTTGCGACGATGGGAGCGGGATCATCGAACGTTGCCATCCTGCCTTCTTTGATCGCTGCAGTCGCTCGATATTTTGTTGGGTTCTTGTTCGTGTAGTCCTCGTAGTAGTGAATTAGGATCTGTAGGCGTATGTAAATGTCAGCCGCTTGCAAGGATTTCGGGTTTGATAATGTGAGCTAAGAAAAATACTCATAAATTCTCTGAAGTGCACAAAATACTCAAATTCACCTCCTGAGTAGAACGTCCAAGACAAGTTAACTAGCTCGGGTATATACAGAAGAAAGCGTACACGTAAGTATTCAGAGGAATAACACTCACTTGGGCATCCGATACGCGAGGAATCATAATCCCAGGAACTGAGAAGGGGATCGGCTGGGCAACAAAATCTCCATACAAAGGATTTGCCACCAGAACGAACCCGGCGAACCCTCGTACTCTGGCAGTGTCGACGACGGCCGAAAGATCGGAGGTGCCTTCAAGAAAACCTTGTCCAAAGAAACAGACGACGATGCTGCCGAGGACTGCTGCTGGTTGTAGCATCTCTGGACGCTGGCACTCGTAAAAGGTATTTTTGCTCCTGCTTTGTTCAAGGATGTTGAAAGTTCCAAACATGACTTGCAGTAAGTTGAGCAGATATTGCCTGAACGCGGGTATGTTTGTTTGAAGTATTAAGGATGTTTTTATGGAGCAAAATCGTTATGGTTCTTTAATTATTACGTATCTGAACAGCATAATGCAGCTGGATGTGGCTCTCGTGCGATATATCTATAATACTCTGGTAGCATCAGCTTCAAGTTATATACCTCTTTTGGTTATTGTTTGCTTAAATTGACGCCAGTTAAGTGTGACTTAAACCTTACTATTGTGTGCAAGTCAAGTGTGCTTTACTAGTACAAGGAACTATCAAAGGATGTAGATGCACATATACGAATTATTGCTATTCAGAACATGCCACCATCCTTGTTCATTTTTAGCGAGTACACGAAACCTTAAGCAAATAACTCGAGTTCCATCACGAATACAGACATGTAATCCAGTGTCCCTTATGCTTTAGGAAAAACAGACAAGGGCAATCTTACTATATGATTCAAGCTACCAACAAGAACAATTTCCCCAAACTTAAAACCGTCAGACCCATGAGGCACATTGAATCTTATCACCAATTCTTGCGTCCTCCGTGGCAGCACCGTAAATATCATTGGCTGAACCTCGACGGCCACGCCATCTGGAGGTAGAACTGAGCATGTGTACGTCTCCGGTGAGCTCGCCACGTTGGTCGCTCGACGATGGATAGACTGAGAACCCGATAAAGCCGAGATTGTGATCGAAGGTAGGTTGAGATCTGCTGGCGATGGTACCGGTACGTTGCATGAAGCGCCTGTTACGTATTTGACTCTAGCTCTGTCTAGGCCAGGCAGTGAGCAGAGGAAGCTTATGTAGTCCTCAAACTCTGGTAGGATCAAAGAGTATAAATTAGTATCCATTATATTTTGCTACAGTGCTAACCTGGTATTAATAGGACCAAGAGTATATACCAAAAGGTTGATGGTATTACTATTACCTGCTGAAAAAACCAATCCAGGATCCAGCGCGCCTGCAGGACTGACAAACCCACTTCCACGATCGAACGGAGTAGAATTATAAACCCGATACAGTTCACCCCCCTGAGCCATTATTGGCAACCCTCGGCTATCATACCCCGCTGCTGTCGTCGATATCGCCGAAGCGATCATAGCAGGAGACCAGCCCGGGTGCGCCTGCTTCACGAGCGCCGCCACCCCGGCGACGTGGGGCGTTGCCATGCTGGTACCTGATAACAAGGCGAAAGCTCTCCCGCGGAGTATCGGATTCATTAAGCTGACGGGGCTCCACGCAGACCAGATTTGGTCGCCGGGTGCGAGAATATCAGGCTTGAGGACGTCCGCAGGGTTCATTTTGTCGTCTACGATGTCGGGGCCTCTCGATGAAGTTCTTGCGACGATGGGAGCGGGATCATCGAACGTTGCCATCCTGCCTTCTTTGATCGCTGCAGTCGCTCGATATTTTGTTGGGTTCTTGTTCGTGTAGTCCTCGTAGTAGTGAATTAGGATCTGTAGGCGTATGTAAATGTCAGCCGCTTGCAAGGATTTCGGGTTTGATAATGTGAGCTAAGAAAAATACTCATAAATTCTCTGAAGTGCACAAAATACTCAAATTCACCTCCTGAGTAGAACGTCCAAGACAAGTTAACTAGCTCGGGTATATACAGAAGAAAGCGTACACGTAAGTATTCAGAGGAATAACACTCACTTGGGCATCCGATACGCGAGGAATCATAATCCCAGGAACTGAGAAGGGGATCGGCTGGGCAACAAAATCTCCATACAAAGGATTTGCCACCAGAACGAACCCGGCGAACCCTCGTACTCTGGCAGTGTCGACGACGGCCGAAAGATCGGAGGTGCCTTCAAGAAAACCTTGTCCAAAGAAACAGACGACGATGCTGCCGAGGACTGCTGCTGGTTGTAGCATCTCTGGACGCTGGCACTC
>NC_033794.1:2435748-2471253 GCF_001876935.1 Asparagus officinalis | reverse complement strand
GTTGAAGATTGCCGCGTCTCTTGCCGATACTAGCTTTATTTGGGACAGACCGTTGCCAGCAGTGGACGCTTTTTTTTGCATTTAATGGAGAAAAAGAGGAGAAAAATTAGCTTTCTTTCTACTACATTTTAACCGTTATCATATACTTCTTAATTATTTCCAGCAAAGTTCTAATGGGTTAATATCACTTCTATGCATTCGTCCGTATCAAGGGCTCACCCGAGAGGCCAACTCCTCGGAGTCGCTGGCCGTCGCCCAACACGAGTGCAGGAGCATAGCACCTCCCGGTGGTGCTCGAAGCCACCGCCATCGCCCAAGGGCTGTAGGATGTCACCGTCGAGGGCCCTGGCCCTCTGTTCCCTGCAGCCTGCACCACGAACACCCCCGCCCTCCTCGCAAACAGCAGCAACACGTCGAACACGCTCATGAAGGTCACCGTGTCTTTTGGAGCCTCATTCGGCCCTATGGATAGTACTACGATGTCCACTCTATCCCTCGCTGCCTGCGTATTAATTTCGTTTCCATATCGACCAAGTAATAAATAAGATTAAAATGAATTAAAGATTGTCAACGGTTCTAGAGGTTTAAAAAAAAATTTAAAAATTTTAAAGGAAGAACAAGGATGTCGAAAATTCATCGAAAATGACCGAGGATTCGTAAAACCTTCATTTAATTGAAAGGATCAGGAATCGCGTAAACTTGTATGTATGTATGTGTGTGTTCTCAATTAGTTACCTGGTCGATAGCAGCAATCACATCTGCAGTAGTTCCTCCTTGAGGATAGAGAGCCTTGTAAATAGCAAGTCTGCTCAAAGAATTTAAACCCATAATATCAATTGATTTTTTTTTTTGAAAGAAGAAATAATTCCCTACAATTCAATAAATTTATTGATTGCCAAACATAATCCGTGATCATCTGACCTTGCACGAGGAGCCATTCCGCTAGCGAGCCCGTAGTTGAAGCCATCCGCTATGACGGGGATGCCATGATTCCCAGCAACAATGCCTGCCACGTGACTGAAACCATACACAAAAAATTACCCAAAAATGGACTTATCATTAAAAGTTCCCTAGGAACCATCTTTAATTGTTAGATTTATACGTAAATCATTTTTAAACGGTTTTTTTATTGCAACCAACCATCCGTACTCACTTTTAATGTTTAGTTGTCCAATATCAAATATGCTAGAGACACGAACCTTAATGAAGAGGTTAAATGTGGTCAATTTTTGAAAGGAAAAAAAAACATAACTAAAAAGTGGGCTCAAGTGGTTGATTGTAACAAAAAATATAAGGAAAATGACAAGTGTACTACAAAAGTTGTACTACTCTTATAGTTCTAGATACAAAGAAGAGGGATCTATTGCAGCTCATAATTTCCTTTTATAGCTTACGGGAAAAAGGTCCCACCGTTCTGTGCACAAGAGTGCAATGATAGTATAACTCTTATGTGCGTTTATCATTGCTTAAAACATAAATGTAGTTTATGTATAAATTGACAACGAAAGGTGGCTTCTATATAATGACCCTCTCTTAAAAATTTTACTACGAAAAAGCCCTAATACATAAGGAACATATTATTAATTAATAGTTGATTAACTGATCAGATAATAACAAATATTAGGCGAGGGGGTCTCCTAAAAGCCGGATACATATTAAGGGGTTTGTTATAATTCCCCCCACCAAAAAAAAAAAAAAAAAATCTAATGCGCATAACTGATTTACCTTCCATGTCCAACTTCATCGAAGGGAGACAACTCCGCCACACTCAACGGATACACCACCTCCGCCCCGGCCGAGAAATACCTCGCCGACACGATCTTCCCGTTGCACGATCCCACCGGAAACCTCGGCCCCACGGCACAATCAGTACTCGCCCCGAACCTCGGGTCCGGACCTGAGCCCGTCGTCGGATCGAACCCAAAGCTCGGGTGGCTCGGGTCTATCCCCGTGTCGACCACACCGACCACGGTCCCTTCGCCTGCGTGCTCGACTCCTTGCCTGTTCCATACTTTCTGCGGGAGGTTTAGCAGGTGAGGGGTGTAGGTTGTTGCTGGCCTGAAGGGGGTGTCTTTTTCGAGGCGGAGGATTTTGGGGGAGGAGAGGAGCTTCTTGGCTTGGGACTCGGTGGTGTGCGAACCCGTTGGCGATGTGGTGGAAGCTGTAGAGCTTTGTGAAGGTGTTCGGGTCTAGAGTTTTGGAGAGGAGGTCGTCGTGGAAGTTGATCAGGGTCTCCGCATGGAGGTTTCTGCAGGAAAAACGCGAGAAAAATGTTCAGCGTGCACTGTTAGTTATAATATATCTTCAGTAGACTAGCACTTATTAGTTATAATAATCCCTTGTAAATAAATGAAAACGTGGAGTTCAACATCAAATCTAGGATAGTACATGCATCTTAATTACTTCCAAATCTTATATAGAATAGAGATTATTTTCCACAAATTAAATCTAACAGAAAATGGGAATTTCCCTGATTGGTTTCTTTTGTATCTTGACAGTGCGTGTTTTTATCTTTGGAAAACCCCTTCATGGTGTTTCTCATATAACCCTTTTAACTTTCAAAATGTCACAAAATCCGCATGTTCCCTTCAACTTTCAACATTTTGCAAACATCCCCGCGAACAGCATTAACTGCAATTTTCACACGGGCTGATAAAATTAAGCACAGCGAGTGAAAATTATAAGTCGCATATCTTACCAAACTCGTTCTGAATCCTCTACAACTCCTACTTCTAAATGACTGTTTGTATTAAACACAGAAGCTTTAGTGTAAATGAATGAATGTACCTTTCTAAGCCAGATTCTAGGTCCTGTTTGTGTGACTCAACCCCTTGACGAAATGCCACTGGCTCACCTTCCACCAGAGCAATATATATGCTCCTATCTCCTTGAGACTCTGATGCTACCGACGTCGATTTAAGAACAAGGGATGAGAAAAGATACAGAGACCATAATAACGAAAAATATCGAAATGGTTCCATCGAGACGGAGAGAATGTGAGCGAGCGAGGAGGGACTATAGGTTGCTTCTAATTATAAGAGAGGGGCTTTCGATACAATGAAAAATGCAAATTATTGTAGAACCACGTCCTTAGCATGAAGTCTTTAAAAGTTGGAAGGTGTATTTAGAGTGTGTATTAATTGTAACAGTCGGCTTTATAACGGGCTTTTATACGTACCATACATAAAAGTTTAGGGGTTTCCATGAATCCTCTTAAAGCTTCACGTTGAACCTCACCATGTCTTTTCCTAATTTGGCGCAGTTAATGAACAGAAAAGTCCGTTAGCGTTGAAGCTCTCATTGCTGCGCAACGTGAGCCTTGGATACATAAAGAGCGATTTTGGGCACATATTTCTTGTTATGGGCCTCATAATAAGAGTGATATATAATTTTAACCAAACTATTTATTACCATATATTTTTGCTAGTTTTAATCCACAAAGAATTAACCAGTGATGTTTAACTCCAATTTTTTGCAAGCAAAATTTCCAATTCCTTCCTTCTGTTGGATGCTTTGTTGAAGTATATCAGTCACCAAAGAAACATTCTAGAGTTCGTAACTTTTATCATCAACACATATAACCACTCCTCGACATATGCTGTCAGTGGAGATAATGCATGAGCCCACTGCAACTGTACATGAAGCGTTCATCATCGCTGGATGCGAAAGAGTGGATGAGATCACATGTATTTAAAAAAAAAATCCACAACGTATCAAAAACATCCTTTGTATAGAAGTATGACATGAACTTCGCCCTGATGCTTGGATTTTGAAGCCACACAGATTCAGCTAACCTTCCCTAAGAGCAGATCATCGTCATCGCTAAGCTTTTCTTGACCTGTTTCCAAGAATTAGCATGGCCATTACTTGGCACTCTATTGTATTTCATCTTGGCTGTAATCTTTTATGACGACTCGATACAGTAGATTGCTTTGGAGGAGCCAGTTTCCGGAGAGAAGCGTGCAAGATCATCACTAGCAAAGGACGAGTTAGTATTAGATAAAATAAGATGAGAGATCAAAGCGAGAAAAGTAAGATAGAGTTGATAAATTACCTGTGTAGCTGACACTGATAGCACAAAAGAATGCTATCTGGAGATTGCACAAGTAGAGTACTACTGCAGTGGCTGTAACCAATAAGAAAAGAATCAATGCGATTTGTCTCTTCAGTTGAAAAAAAAAATTTCTTCATTTAGCAGAATAACCAGTATAGGTAGATTTCATCTGGAAACTACACTATGTCTATAGACCCATATCTGCATCCTGGACCCAAACACTGGATGAGCTTAGAAATCGTACTCCGGTCCTGGGGCTGGCTATGCCTCTTATCGAGAAAATACAGCACTTTTGGGCATTCCTTGAGCACTAAGTGGTAAATATACGATTGTCGCTTTTGTTATTCTCAATGTGGGTGACTGAATCATGACGTGGTAACTGGTAAGTGCTTCTATGAGCATGGTATGTCTAAGACTATTATTTTGTCCGGACATTTTGCAGGAGAGCTTTATTCTTCTGCTCCAGAGAACCATCTGATGTCTGAACTGGCGACTGGGCAAAGTGATACATAAAAGATTTGGCAAAAGATTTATAAAACGTACCGAGATCCTATGTATCAATCAAACATAAGTCCGTAACATGAATTGAATTACTCTTTTTTATATCAGATAGAACTACTTTTTTTTAAATATCAGCCAAGAGTTTTTGTCTAAAACCATTATAGAATGAGGAAAGCACTGAGGACTGTAATTCTAATTATAATGAAAAAAGTACATGGAAACTAATTAGATAGCAAGTTTCCTAACAAATGCACGTTGTCCATATACCAATACACCTAAACTTCTAAATTCCAATAAGACTACCAGAATCTAAGCCGGATCCAAAATTTTAGTAAATTCTACATACTATCACAAGAAAAAAAAATGTATTTTCCTTCAACTAAGCCCAACTATAAGTACAATATCTGTTTCATTCATGTCTAAAAGATGGTGCAACATTTCCAAAATGGAATCCACTCAAAATGGCAATAGCCCTGTTACTCATGTTGCAATACACATAGCCCTCAAGATATTCATGTAATCATCAACGCCACACAAAAGACACATAACCTTGCAACTGTACTTGCCTCGAATCCATCAGAAGCACTAAAGAGGTTTACAAGGAACTACATGCCAAATGAGAACTCATCTGCTCTAATGCTGCCTTAGCATGTGGAGTTTTGGTTCTATTTTGCTAATGAATGGAGGCAATCCCTTTTCTGAGAGAACCCTACCAAACTTTCATATAATTTAGGCTGTTTTGGGAGGCTAGATCAAGTTTCATTTCACTAGTAAGGCCTGAGAATACATCTTTAAAATTTTCTATTATCCTATCAGTTGTAACATAGATTCTCCTAGGCAAATGATACATCCAGAATCGAAAAATGAATATGTGATTGAAATGGAAAGTAGAAAAGGACCAAATGGTGCATCACTTTTTTTTCACTCAACTTATGCTACTAAAAAAGCTAAGGTGCTCATTTCGATCGATAACCCTGAATCCCCACATTAGACATTCTTCTGCTAAAAATTAAAAACTTATTCACATCCAGAACCTCAAAAAGATCCCCATGTACAATAGATAATACAGTTTGAACAAGTCTCCATTAGATATCTCAAGAACCAAAATCTTCAAGTCTGTTAATGTATACATTATGAAGATCTATGTAAGATATGGATATATTAGTATATTAGGAATATGTAGCTGAGAGGTATTATGAATGTGATTGAGAGAATGAAGGAATATGTTAAGAATATGTTTGGCATATTCCTAAGAGTATGTAACATATGTTTATTTCCTAGTAGTATAAATATAAGAGATCAACATAGCTCTAAAATAGAATTTGTGGTTTTCCTCAGAATTATTTTCAACAAATCCCAAGCACTTTTCATCCTAAGTCTCATAAAAATTCATTAACTGCATCTAAATATAGTTTAAAAAAACATGCTACTCTATATCGCCTGATATTCGAGTTTCGTGCTCAGCTTTCATTTTTCACTTTTCTACCAAATACATATTCGAAATATTCTTGTCTTACTTAAATCTCTAGTTGGTGTTGCACTAATGTGTTTGGATAGGAGTAGTTGGAGCCTCAATGTTTCTCAAGTACATTCAAATTTTAGCATACATGTTTTGTTGGATGTTGTTACAACAACCAAAACTTATTGTAAAAAAGGGAAAATATGCTAACAAAAGTGTTCAAACAGCACAAAGTTGGAACACATTTCTTTTCTATATCTACTCTGAATCAAACACACCATAAAATCTATCAAATGCAAGTAACCCTTCTTTCATTTCAACTATTAGCACCACCCTTCTCCTTGGAAATTCTCAACTTTAAATTCATCAAACAACGAAATGGAAATCAAAATCCATTAAAAGCAAAAGCATAACGAAACTTACCACATTGCACGATCCGAACCAAGACCATCCTCAATCCCGGGCACTTCTCCTCCATCTCCCACCTCTCGCTGCAAAACCTCACCCCCTCCCACATCATCAAACTCAACACCACCCCCAGCAACGGCACCGGCATCTGATACCTACAGAAAACCAACAAAGAACCCAACTTTATCAAAATCCCTAACCACCCACAACAAAACCCCACCCAAATCCAAACCAAAACAAACACTCACAACGAGCAAGCGAGAAAGATCAGAGAAAGAAACGCATAGTTCCTCGCATATCGCCTCACGTTCTCCTGGACCCGCATCCGGGCCTGCGACGGCCCATTGGGCCAAGAGTACGAGTCCAAGCTCCCAATAAAGGCCAGAGTCCACGACGGGGTCGAGCCGGCGAAGTCGTCGGGGGTCAATTTGGCGAAGGGGTTGAGGGTTAGGAGGGAAACTAGGGTTTTGAGGAGGGAGAAGAGGGATTTGGGGGTTTTGGAGAGGGTAGGGTTAGGGTTTGGGGTTTTCGAGGCTGAGGGTGGACACGTGTCGGTTGAGGAGGAGGAGGAGGAGGAGTGGGAGTCGAGGAGCTCGAGGTAGCCGGTGTCCCGGAGCCAGGACTCGAAGGCGGGGTCGGGGACGCTCAGAGAGAGGGGGTTGGCGGAGAACACCATGATTTTTTTGGCGGTGAATTTTTTTTTTTTTTTGAGGGGGAGAGGGTACAGAAATAATGATGATAAGGAAGGAGGATTTTGGTATATTTTTTCTCTCTCTTTATTTATGATTGGGGAAATTGCATACTAGTCCCTTACATCATCTCTAATTGCCAAAGAGACACTCAAATCTCATTACTTTCTTAGTAGTCCCTTAAATCTTCAGTTTTATTGTCATATGGTCCTTCTGTTAGAAAACTGTTGACTTCCTTAACTGTAGCGAGTTAATGCTTAACCCAACAACTCAAGTTATTTTATTGCTTTAGGGTATACATTTCACTCCTAAGTTTTGGGTCTAGAGGAAAGTTAGCCATGGTAATTGCCTCAATTTTGTGTTTGAGGGAAGCATGAGACCACCAGAGAAGAAAGAAGGTCGGTTTAATTTAATATAGGGGGGGGGGTATAATGGGTATCCTACCTAATTCTATTACATTTAACGGTTATTAATAACATTACCTAACATGAGGAACAAATTGGTAAGAAAACTAAAGTTTTAAAGAACTATTAAGTAAATAATAAGATTTAAAGAACTATTTTATAAATAAAGATGATGTAAGGGACTAATAAGTAAATAGTAGATTTAAGGGACTACTCGGATTCTTTTTTGGACCCACACTGTTCTAAAACTCCAAAAAAAAGTCAGAAAAAACTGTTGTTTTTATATATTTGCTATTTTTTCACGAAACCACCCCTAACTTAGATCTTATCTACACCGCTACTCTTAATTATCCGAGTTTCACAAAACCACCTCGATCCACCACTGCATCAAGATGAAACCACTCACGTCATTTTCCATCAAATTTTCCCATTTATATCAATAGATTACTAATCATATCAGCTGAAAAAATGTTTGTGCAATAAAATAGAGTTTTCTTATTTATTTTGTAATTTTTTGCAATCTTTGTTATAATTCTCACTAGAAGAATTACAGGGGGAAATTGCTTTATTAGCCATAGTAATATGATTGGTCGTATGAACGGTCATTGTAATTTCTTTACCTTAACACATCCCTCAATTTTTTGTATTATTAGTGTGTTTGGTAATCGAGGTGTTTGTTTTTGTTGTATTTTTTAGAAAAACATTATGTCATGGTGTTTTTTTTTCAAACATATTTTGAAAACACAATTTATAGTTATTATTTATAAAGCGGCGGCGGCGGCAAAAACGCTCCGGTTGCCAAACGCGTTTTATTGTTTTTGTTAAAAACAAAAACAGAAACGGTAAAAACGTCACGGTTGCCAAACGCTCCCTTAAGAGATTGTAGTAACCACTTGTGTGAAGTTTTTCATTATCACCTTCTATTTGTAACATCTTCAAAAATTTCTAATTAATATTTTTCATTCTCATTTCAATTTGTTTTAAAATTCCAGCCCTTTTTCCCCCATTGAACCATCATCTCATCATAAAAAACCATAAATGGATGGATGGTGATGGATCATGTATGAGTGACGAGTGGGACAAATTTTCAAAACCAACCCTTTTGGGTTTTTAATTGCAAAAAACGACCGGTTTTGAAAATATTTATAAAAACCGACCTGTTTTCAGCCCCCTGGCTGAAAACAGGTCGGTTTTTGAAAAAAAATTTCCCAAACTTCACGGGAGTTCAACTCCCGTGAAGTTTTTCTCATAACAAAACTTCACGGGAGTTGAACTCCCGTGAAGTTTGGGAAAAAAATTTTCAAAAACCGACCCAGTTTCAACCAACTGGGTCGGTTTTTATAAATAATAGTGAAATGGGTCGTTTTTTGCAATTAAAAACCCAAAAGGGTTGGTTTTGAAAATTTGTCCGTCACGAGTGTGTTCCAAAAAAGCATCCTATGACGTTAATTAAAGTCTTTGGTCCAATATAATTCCAAAATTCCCAAATAACCCCTCTGTCTGTCCTGTGTATGGAAAAAGCCCAACCAGAAGCAGCACCACCACCACCATCAACAGCACACTACCGCCTCCTCTCTCCTCCCATTTCTAGGGTTTCCTGCAGAGGGGGGAAAAAACCCTAAGGCTAACCCTAACCCTAAATCTCTCCATCAAATCCATGGCCAAGACGAAACCAGGCAGAAAAGACCTCGATTCCTACACCATCAAGGGCACCAACAAAGTCGTCCGAGGTAAAAAAAAAAAAAACCAAAAATCCCAGTAAGAAACCCTAAAAATGCAATCTTGTTCATCTTTTGATTCCGTAATCGGTCTTTCAGCTGGGGATTGCGTCTTGATGCGGCCGTCGGACTCCAATAAGCCGCCGTACGTCGCTCGCGTGGAAAAGATCGAGGCTGATCATCGGAGCAATGTGAAAGTTAGGGTTCGGTGGTATTACCGGCCCGAGGAATCGATAGGTGGAAGGAAACAGTTCCATGGAGCTAAAGAGCTGTTCTTGTCTGATCATCATGATGTGCAGAGTGCTCATACTATCGAGGGAAAATGTGTGGTGCATTCGTTTAAGAATTATACCAAGCTCGAGAATGTTGGGGCTGAGGATTATTTCTGTCGGTTTGAGTACAAGGCTGCTACTGGCGGGTTCACGCCTGATCGAGTTGCTGTGTGAGTAATTTGAAGTTGTTGTTATTGTTTGGTTTGTTATATATATATTTTTGGGGATTATTTTTTGATGAAAAATGGGATTTTGGTGTTGAAGGTATTGCAAGTGTGAGATGCCGTATAATCCGGATGATCTCATGGTTCAGTGTGATGAATGCAAGGATTGGTAAATCTATTATTGCTTCTTGTTCTTGGTTCGGGAAATATTTTCTCGCACACTTGTCTACGTTGATTCGCTAATTGCCATCCGATTGATGCATGCAATTTAGTATTACAATGTTGTTATTGTGGCAATATCATGATTTGATAAATACCTATTCGAAATAAACAACCATCTCGCACATTTTCTTATTGGAAACTAAAACAAATTAATAGAAGCAAATAACTATATGTAACGTTGTAACTATTTCCAAGATAAACCGTCTCAACAATGCATGAGTTAGGCATGGATAATAGCATGGAAGCTCGAAATGTATGGATAATAGCTGTAGAATTCTAGGGATTCCTGTTCTTTTACCCTGTGCCTTAATGCTTTTAATGTCGGATGAAGATTTCTGTGTTGTTCTTTAGTTTCTCATCATGGAATGACTTTGGTGGTGATGAGATATCTGGTTACTTTATTGGATAGATAATGTGGTATCAAGTATGAGAGACGGGGTTAACTGGTTGCCAACATTGTTGCCTTTTGGCTTTAACCAACAGTGTCCTTCGTGTATTTTGACAATATCATCTCACTGTCAACTTTTGTTCTTAATAAGTTCACTTCACATATTTTTCCTTTTTTGTTGAAATATGAAGTGGCATTTGCTGTTGTACGCTACCATCATTACTTTCTGTTTTCACGATTTGTTGCAGCTAACAATTAAGGTTCTCTGCTAGGAATAAATCTTATTTATTAATTAGACATCCTAACTTATGTGTGTGTTGGTGTCGGATACCACTTTGGTTTATTATTTATCTTCATTTATTTCTGTTTTCAATGACTAGGTTCAAGTTGGCTGCTTAAAATCTATTCCTCTATAATAATAGGAGGACCCAGAAGCACTATTCACACTACAGTAATGCTACAGTTCTACTACTGTAGCATTTTCAAAGAAATAGCACTGCAGGCGGAATACCATCATCTGAAAAAGTGCTGTAGCGTTTTTAAAAATATTGCTGTAGCAAAAGTGAGACACTGTAGCATTTTAAAATTTATTACTGTAGGATTTAGGATAATTGCTGTAACACTTAAGGCTGTAGCATTTAAAAAATATTGTAGCAATTAAAAAGCATGTAGCATTTAAAAAATATTGTAGCAATTAAAAACGGATTTCTGTAGCAATAAAAAAAAGGAAGGCCGTGCTTCGCACGGGGCGCACACTAGTGCTAATTTAGTCAAGCTTTGGATTTTTCATTGTACAATATATTTGAGGCTTTTTTACTTCTGAACAAAATTTGTGGCTACAGAAAGACTGCCAAATTTTTAGTGCAGACACCATAATAATGTGCATAGTATTTAGTTTTACTATGAGAAAATTTCTGAATTTTGACACCCTAGCGTTGTTGCGAGTCATTGTTTGAAGAAGGTTGCAAATATTATCCTATCATCAAGAAGGTAAACTCTGCCCTGCTTACATCATTTTCCATCTTAAGCTCAAAATCCATGCTATTTTAACTAATGTACATATGCACAATTTGTTTACATCAAAATTTCCACCACATTCTGCACGTGTATGATGATCAGAAACTCGTTCAATCATTATCTTCTTGACTAGATCTCATGATTATGTGGTCTTTGCTGCCAATGCTCAACCTTTCTCCCTATGATTTGGGATTGACTTCATGGGTTTGGGTTGGGATTGTCTTTATGGGTTTTCAGACCTTATTCATCTAGTTTTTCAGCCTTCAGCATAAGCTCTGACAAACAAAGTTATTTGTTTAATTTTTTCTTTTTCCAGAAACCCTCAATACTAGTGTCAAGAAAACAAAAAAGAGCAAGGGAAGAGGGTGAACTAGTTGAGTTAATTAGAGCTTCAGTTTCTGTCTTAATATTTTTTTAGTCCACTAAATCTGTCTACTGCTCACTCCATCCACTACACAGCATTTTTTCAAAACTTCTATAGGTTTTTCTCCGCTTATAATTATATGATTGATTTTTGTGCATTCTTAATTCACATGTCTCTGGTAACATTGTCAAATAGCTTACTCGACTGGATTGTGGGTTAACAATGTACGTCAAGCAAACCTATGGAAAAGCTTACTACCCCATATTTCATATTCGGAAAGGTGGAACTTATACGGGTAAGTTCACACATTTTAAAAAGTCAATTATGAGATTCAAAACATGGATAACCTGTAGGGGTGTTAACGGAGCGGATACGGTTCGGATATGGCACTTACCATATCCATATCCGCTTTTTATAAACGGATACGAATACGGATACAGATTATCTTCGGTAAGAAAAAACCTTAACCATATCCGCACTCATCAGAAACGGATATAGTTTCGATATTAGAGAATTGAATCGGATACGATCACGAATATGAAACAGATATTTGACAAACGGATATGAATCGGTTTTTGTACAAATGAGGTAAGCAGATATCAACATCAAATGATAAAAATATAATAAAATAATCACATATATATAATATCATCAACTGTACCTAGAAATTTATAAAGTATCTAAGCAGTTGATATAACCAACAAAGCAAAGCATCAAAAAAGCAATCTAGATATGTAATATCATCATTTCAAAACAACTTGATTCACATATAATCAGAATTACTTCAAACAAACACCAAACACAAACAAATAAAGCCACATAATTAGTTCTATAGAGTTTTAATCTAACACATCAAGGCAAAATTTAACTAGAATATGACACTTATAATCACAAATTGATAAAGCAAATGTATGTAAAACTAGAGTTTCGATTCAACCTTATGGAATAGCAAGGATGATGGATCAACGAGGATGGACGGTGGTGGACTAGGCGTGCTAGTCCTGCTCGTGGAGAAGCGCGTTGGAGAGGGGGCAGAGGGGGAGGGAGAAGACGGCGGCGGAGGTCGAGCGAAGAGGGGTCTGAAGGCAGATCTGAAGGAGGAGGTTAGCGGAGGTCGAGCAAGAGGGGAGGAGTGACAGGGTGCCAAAGATGGAGGGTGAGAATCGACATCTTGGTGGAGCGGTGTCGGAGTGGGGAATGACAGGCTGACAACAGAGGTTGAGGGAGGGAGTGATAGCGGTGGTTGAGAAGTTGGGAATTGAGGAATGAAGTCAGTAAAGCTAGGGTTTTTTTATCCAGATATTTGGGTTTTGGGTTGGTTAGCTGTTACGGGTTTTGATATATAAATGGATCTTAATCTTTATGTTAATTGAATTGCGGATATCCGTATCCGAATCTGTATCTGAATCTGCAACAAAATCCTACACTCATATCCGTATTCGAATCCGTATCCGAAAAAATCGAAACCGAATTCGTATCTGAATCCGTATCCGAATCCGCAACCGAAACCTACACATCCGTATCCGAAAAAAACCAAAACCAGATCTGTATCCGAAACCGTATCCGCCCGGTTTTAAAAATAGCTTATCATATCCGCATCCGTTTGGATACGGATGCGGATCGGTTCAGATAAAACCAAACTGTTTGGCACCCCTAATAACCTGATCTCTGACACCCTTAAGGCAAGTATTTCAACCACAAAGGCTTGAGCTAGCAATTGAATTGCATTTTTATTAATCAGGAAAATCAGGCTAATGTAACAAGAACTTTTTATCTATTGCACATTCTCTTTTTACACCTTGAAACATTTTTTGGCAGATTACATTTTTATTAAAGTTCATCTGCAAACTAGATACTAGTGATTGAATACATGTATTTCAAGTTACTGACTTTTTTTCTTCTCTGCACTCATCTTCCTTATCATGTAAACGAGATTGTTAAAGAGAATCACCATTTGAAAAGAAAATTCTCTTGCTTGCTTTAGAATTTAGTCTCTGAAGTTCCAACTTCGATTCAACTATCTGTTGTAACTTCTGTATCATCATGGAAAATTCTCTGGCTGCCTGCTTCTGGGTGTTGTTTCATGGAACATCGTGTTCTCTTGCTTTTCATAGTTTCCTTGTCCTCTTTGATTTCCTTTTAGCATCTTCTGGACATTTTAGCTATTCTCATTCATCTTTTACTTCTTTACCTGTAGCAAGATTTAAAGTATGGGTCAATGGTGTTACATATCAAGATTCAACCAAAAGTGACCGATAAGCCTAATATTGTCTAATAACATAACTCCATTTTCATTAAAAATATTGTTTCTTCAAATTATTAAAGACGGATAATGTCAAAACACTCCCAATGTTATTTTATGAAGCTTGGGCATATTAGAATCTTCCGTATGTCAATTGCACTCTCATGTTCTTATAAGGATAATTGTAGCTTTCCTTGTTAACTTTTTATACCTTATCAATAATCAATTTTAGTCCTTTTGATTTTTAACAAGCATCCAGGATTCCAGATATTGCTCTTACTATGACACGCTAAACATCCATCTATATTGTCTATCAAAAAAGATTATCATTGAAATCATACGTACTATCTACTGATCGCCACTGTGCTTTGGTTATGAGGTTCACGATGGTGCAACAGGTTCTATATTATTTAGATATTGAAGTATTTCCATCCTCCATAGGGATGTCATGGTTTATTTTGATTTTAAGAGGACTATTTTGTGATTGTAATAAAATAAGGATCATATTTGCTGAGGCCAAATAGAATGGACTACTAATTTATCATTTATCGTAAATGAAAAAAGGACTAATGGTTGATTTTTGACCTACTCCATACATTGAGAATTCCAATCCAAAATTATTGCACACTCTTGAATTCCCTATATTGATACTAGTAAAGGTGAATCAGGAACAGCAGCAACAACACTAGCCGTTTACGCAGGGTTTTGGTAAGCTTTTCCGCAACAATTAAAGTGATGTCTGGTTGAAGCTGACCATAGGACTGTCAATATCTATAGTAGCTTTTGTGCATCCTTATCTGACCCTTCTTTCTGGAAGAGATTTTGAAGGTATTGAAAAGATAGATTTATAGCTAACGCATCATGTTTGTGATACCTTTTGGGTATTTGTTCTTTCAGTTGTTCGATGAGACTATTTTCTAATTGCCACTCTCTTCCGAGATTCAAAATTGGTGGTTGGGACTTTTGATTTGTATCCCTATGCTCTTTCAGTTATACTGTTTTCTGTTCCCAGTGTCCATCTGATGTTATTTTTGGTGTTTTGATGAATGATTTATCTTAGCACATAATTGCTGGACCAGGTTTCATCCATCGTGTATGGGTATGACTATTGAGCAAGCAAAGAAATTAGATCACTTCCTGTGTTCAGATTGCTCCTGTCAAGATGATGGCAAGAGGTCTGCGAATGGTTTTCACGATTCACCTGAGCCAAAGGTGAGAAACATATTGTTCTTTTTCTTTCACATTTCCTCTTTTTCAACTAATTTGATTAAGTACACTGTTCAGTATGAGATGAAGCCTTGTATGTTACTTTGTTAAAGATGTTAGAAGGTCTTTTTAGTTACTCCTCAGCACTTCATATTTATCTTTTTAAGATTTTGTTATAATCATATTAGTCCCCCAGATCTTTCATATTTAAGAACAATGATCTAAGAAAAAACAATGGCGGTGGCTTAGGTAAGAGGCCATTTCAAGGGTGTGATGGCATCATCTAAAAGGTGTCGGGTGATCAATCGTCTGAGGGTTTTATCATTAATAAGATCTATAGAGATATCTCCTTCGTCCCTTCTACCAACTTCTCACATCCCCAGAAGCAACCTGTTGGCTTTTCCACTTTCCCTAAACCCTTTTCTGCACTGTTTTGAGAACTCTCTTCAACAAAGCAACCCATTGTCCCCCAAATTTCTTCTTTTGCTTCTTCGTTGCGGAGAGGTCTTGGTTTTGACAACGCAATTGAAGAGGAACATAGGAGAGGAGGCTGGAACAAGGTTGTGAATAAAAAGAAGGAGAAGAGAACGGAGCAAAAGATGTTCCCTCAATGCCCCATCCCTGACCAAGATCTGGCAGTGCATAGGCCCAGGGTCTGTTATAATTGTGGGGACGAATCTCATAGTGCGAGGTGGTGCAAGAGAGGGCCGCTTGTTGCAGATGCAAAGAGGAGGCCACTTAGCTATAGAATGCATATCCTATCTGCGTCCTCTTGAAAAAAAGGTGGATCTTTCAAAATCCAAGCAGGTACCCATCGATGCTAAAGTTTTATCTTCTTTTAGGATATTATTGATTAAAGAAGGATCCACTTCGGTGGGAATGTTGAAAGTCAAATTATCCACTAAATTTAAATACTTGGGCTGGGATGGGAGGATTGTTCCTATGGATGGTTATCATTTTCTAATCCAGTTCCTTAACTTGCTTCACAAGACGGATACAATACGGATACAATAGATGAGAGGCTTATTAATTTTGGTGGTTTTAAAGGGTGGTTCTCCCCACAGATGGAAAATTTGGGTATGGTGCAGGTTGACTCTTATTATTTCTCATGGATGAAGATCAAGAACCTTCCCTTCATTTATGATTGGAGGAGTCATTGGGGATGATCGTTGAGAGCTTTGGGGAATATGTTATGTAAAAATCTGCAAGAAAAGAGGAATGAGAAAGGATCATTGTTCAAGTCAAAACACCCAAAGACATCCCAAAAACTGTGGTATGCTTGTACAAGTCCCAGATTGACGAAATCACTAGGGACGTGAAGCTTGAGATTACCCCGGTGGGGACAGCCATTTATTCATCTCAGTTTGGTGGCACGAATCTCTTGGGTCCAAAAGCTCAAGGAGAGGTCTCTCCAGTTTCTTCGTGGGGTGATGAGGCTGTTAGCAAGGCTAAGGTTCAAGAGCCTCCGAAGTTGGGTGGCAAACAGATGGCCATGGAGCATGATGATAGTGAAGCAGAAGGGCAATCTGGTAATTTTGTATTTGATAAGGGCAAAATGGTCATGGTGGGTGATTTGAATCAAGCGGGATCTGCGGCTCTCAAATTGGTAGGGGAAGATATCGTGGGTAAAACTGGGATCAGTTATGATAAGCAGCCTAATTTAAGGGATATTCAAGATCCTTCTGTTTCGAGACCCCTGATTAAGCTGAGCTGGTAGAGAAAGAGTGGGAGGGCAAGAAGGTCATGTCTGAAAAGTCAACCTGGGAAATGCTTAGTAAAGGACCAGTTGATCTTAATCACTCATCTAACTCAATTACTCCTTTCCCACCACAAGATGAAGTTCAAAGCTCTGAGGAACCAGCATCTCTCTCTGTTCCTCCTTGAATTGAGACTTGGGAGAGGTGCTCGAATAAAGTAGCAATTTGCTAAGGCCGTCTCTAGTCTCAAACACAGACCCTACCTCGGGAATCTCTCTGTTAATAAGCAATCTGCTAAGGTTGTCTCTAGTCTCAAACACAGACCCTGCCTCCGGCATCTCTGTCAACAAGGACTCTTGCTTCATCTAAGAAAGGTAAATCTAAATCCTCCTCTGTTGAAGAGTTATTTGACATAGCAGTCTCTTGTTGGTTTTAAAGGACCATTCGCCCTCCCCCACCACACCACCACCCCCCCCCCCCTCTGTTTCGCAGAGTTAAAGTCCTTAGAGGTTAAAAGAGCAAATCAATGCTCTTAGCTATGGTTTTATGGCCTTTGTTGGGGGAGGAGGTTTTTCCCCCTTTCTCTTTTCTTTGTTTTTT
Organism: Asparagus officinalis; assembly: GCF_001876935.1. Taxonomy (NCBI): domain Eukaryota; kingdom Viridiplantae; phylum Streptophyta; class Magnoliopsida; order Asparagales; family Asparagaceae; genus Asparagus; species Asparagus officinalis. The sequence continues at coordinate 2,453,848 of NC_033794.1, read as the reverse complement.
ATGAAGATAGGAACATGGAATGTAACAGTTCTAAATTACCCTGTTAAGGAGAGAATGATAAAGAGGATGGTAACCTGATTGCTGGCTTAGATTCTGTTGGGCTTCAAAAGACCAACCTTAGTTGTTCCTCAGCTAGGATGCTTATTTCTACTGGGGATATGAAGATTTCTTCCTGTAGACGCTAATGATACCCCGCGTGGAGGAGGGGTTTTTTTTCGGGGGGGAGGGGTGTCCTACTTGGATGGAGCAACAATTTCTTGTTGATGAAGAATATCATATAGGGTTATTTTAGTTGCAGATCTTTTAGGCTTTTTAAATTAGTTCCTTTGTTACATTTATCATCCAAATTGTTAACCAATAGTGGGTTACTGGTTAAGAAGGACAAGTAATTACCAAATTATCCTCATAAAATAAATCCTCTATCCGAATGCGGATATTTTTCCCAGAATCAATGCCACAAGTGATCAAAAGGTTTGAATGCGTAAGAGTATAATTGGTGTTGCGTTCAAAACTGGTAAATATGACGAAATATTCCCTCAGACCAACTTCTTACCATAGGGGCTAATTTCAGAACACTTTAAAAGATTTGTAGGACTGATATCAAAATATAAAGATCTGGCGGACTAATTTCGAAATATGAAAGATTTGGGGGACAAATATTGAAAAAGCCCGATATTTGCTCATCTTAGTGTTTTTTTTCCAGGGAGGGTGGGGGTGAGGGGTGGTTTGGTGGGGGGTTGGGGTGTTCTAGTTGGATGGAGCGATAATTTCTCTTTGATGAAATCTCATAGAGTTATTTTATTCACAAATCTTATAGGTTTTTAAATTAGTCCCTTTGTCACATTTATCATCCAAATTGCTAACCTTTATTGGGTACTGGTTAACAAGGATGGGTGATTACAAATTACCCTCCTAAAATAAACCCCCTGAGAATGAGGAAATTTATTCTCGCTTCAAATTTTGAGAATGGGGAAAGTTTTAGCAGAATCCATGCCAAAAGCAATCAAAAGGTTTGAATGCATAAGGGTAAAATTGGTATTGCACTCAAGGATGTTAAAGATGACAAAATATTTCCTCAGTTTCGACAGACTTCTAACCGGAGGGGCTACTCTCGGAACACTAAAAAGATTTGGGGGACTAACTTCAAAATATGAATATCCGGGGCACTAATTTCAAAACGTGAAAGATCTGGGGGACTAATATTGTAAAAAACCGAACTTTGTTTATCTCGGATATTGTTCTGTGCATGTCATTTTGGGACTTAATTGAGAAGTTAAAAGTTCTTGAAAAACACGCACCATAACTCAAATTTCAACTCTTTGGTAACAATTCTATGCAGACGGGGTCAAAAAGGAGAAAGAGGTAGTCACATGCAGGAAATTGGCTTAATTTCTCTTTGGCAAAGTGGCAGCAGCTCTTCCACTGTTGTTTTTTGGGTTTTATGAAAATTGTACAGTGCAGAGAAGAGATTGTTCTGGCACTAAGAATCAGTTCCTTTAGCTTGTAAAATGTGCTTTAATTTCGTTGGAAACTCGCGGGAATATGTAATTGTCGCCTTTTTACTTGTAACGTGTTCTTTTGTAACTGCATTTCTGTTGTGTGAGATTTCCTCCGTGAATGATAAATGCAAACCCTCTCATTATCCTGGGACCTTCAGCTCATATTTTCACCTGCGGTCTTGTTGTGGATAAGCTAGATTCGGTGTTCTACTAAAATTAATTTAACTTTTTTGGTATTGTTTTCAGGGTTTTTCTGTAGAGGGTTCTCCGTATGACTCTTTTCTCCGTCGTAGATTTGAAAACATGCTCCAAGCGTAAAAGATATTATATTTGCATTCCCGTTTGGTTTAGCATCAAGACTGCGGACGCTGTTTTGTGATGAATGCTTTCTTTTTTGGGAGGCGTTACAGGCATATTTTCGGGCACACCTCCCCGCTCTAGCTACAGTGCATCGATGCACTGTAGCTAGAGGGGGTGTGTGGCCGGAGGTGTGCCCGAGGGTGTGCATGTATCATTTTTCTTCTTCTTTTTATGGTCGTGGACTAGTTTTTGAGTTAAACCGTTTCTGTTGGAACCGAGAGAGAGAGTGGTGGATCAAAAGATACTACTAGTTCAAGGCGTTCTTTCCAGTCTAAGAAAAAACTTGGGCTGAAGTTGGGCTCTGTTTTGTCCGAACAAGTTTCTTCCCATGACGGGGATAAGATTAGACTTGGTCCTATTTTGAGAGTTTACTTAAAGATCCAAGCTCTCTCATGTAAGTAGAGGTCTCTAAAATTAAATATATTTACATATTTTAAATATTTGTAAGAGCAATAAAAATAAAAAGGGCGACTGTTTAAAATACGAGCCAAAATACAATTGTTTGTTACAGAAACGAAAGAAAACTGTACTTTAGCAAGTTGAATAAGATTCTACGGATGATGGTTTCGATCCTTGAACGGAACGGAGTTTTCTCACTTCCACCAGCAAATTTTATTTCTTTGATGTAAATTGTCAACTCTAATTACATAAACATAAATGATGTTATGGCTAAAAGAGCTGGGGTCATAAATTATGCAATTTGAAATGTAGAATAAGATAATAATTCCTTAAAAAATGTAGTTATACTCTTAGGTCCCGTTTGGCAAAGGGTTAAGAAAGAGGGGTTAAAGAAAAGGATTAATGTACTTAGCCTGTTCGATAATCCGAAGGACTAAGTTATTAACCCGTTAAATAAGTTTTATTTTAGTTTCTGTCATCAGTTTTAGTATTTGAGAATAACAATGTTTTTGATTATTTTCTTTATAATTAGAAGGGTTAACTCTTAATCCTTCTAAATAGGAATATTAGTAAACCCCTCATTTTGAGGGGTTAACTCATTTTAATCCCTCTAGAGGGGTTAGCTTAACCCTTCTATATTTTTTATGTTTGACAAATTATGAAGGGTTAACTCACTTTAACCATTGTATAGATTTTTTGTGTTTCGCGGGTTAAGAAGGGGTTAAGTCTCCTTAACCCCTCACTTAACTCTTTGTCAAACGGTACCTTAGACCCCATTTGGCAAAGGGAAGAGGGATTAAGTAGAATGGTTAACGTAGTTAGCTCATTTAATAACCCAAACGACTAAATTCTTAACCCATTAAAATAAGTTTTATTTTAACCATTATGATCAGTTTTAGTGTTTGGGAATAACGAGGATTTTGACTATTTTCTTTATAACTAAAGGGGTAAAATCTTAGTCCTTCTAAATAAGAGTATTAGTAAAGCTCTCTGGTTAACTCATTTTAATCCCTCTAGAGGAGTTAAACTTAACATTTATGCATTTTTTTCATTTGGTAAATTATGAAAAGTTAACTCACTTTAACCATTCTATAATTTTTTCTGTGCATGTCGGGTTAAGAAGGGGTTAAGCCTTCTTAACCCCTCACTTAACGCGTCGCCAAAAGGCACCTTAAGTCTCTTTAAAGTAAGATAATATTTGCTTAAATATTTTTAAAAAAATGAGAATCCTACCCTTTTATGATCTTTTCTATCTCATATTATTCGTATCTTCACTCGTGATCGCAAACTTTTATTACCAAACACGGTTCTGATCTACCTACCGACTTTCCCAGCGAGGCACTTATGACAAGGACAATAATCATAATAATTGGGCTGAGATTTACTAAACATGCCCCCCAATATTGCACTTACAGGATAGCAATTGGGCCCACTAATGATGGTCCATTAGTTTACGCAGTTATTTGGGCCTAGTTGGGCCCACTCCCATTACTTCTCACCAAAACCATACCAAACCCCCGCTGACACCCTTAAAAACCAGAGTTATCACGTTCATGCTACCAAAAATAAGGTTTTATTTTTTTTAAATTTTTATTTTTAACTAAATAATAATAATAATAAATGAAAAGTGAGGGTGTTACTGGTAAGTATTAGCTCGCGCGGAAACAAGGCATGAGAGGTGGACCAACTTTAGGACCTACCCGAGCAGGTAAGGTAAGTCAAGTACTTTTTAATTTTATTTGACTCAGGATTTTTTTTTTTATTGCAAGTATTCTTTTGGGTTAAATAATTGCGAATAGATCCCCCTAGGATCGACGAGTTATGAATACATCCTCTATAGCTCTGAATGTGCGGATAGACTCTCCGAGTGAATTTTTTTCCCCCACTCTTGAAGGAGCAAAATATCGGTTATATAGTTGCGGATGGATCTCCTGTAGTTCTATTTAGAAACCGGATTAAGATAAAATGAGTCTATTTTTAGAAAAAATATGAATATGTTTATTTAGAAAATTTCTTCCATGGAAAAACATTAAACTTTCATTTGTTTGTCGTTTTGCAGCATGAATTGTCTAAATGTGTCTCAAAATCTACATCTTTTAACGAGATCTAGTATCATCATAGCATTAACGCCCATAATGTAATTTTTCAAATATAATGTGTACTTTTGTTTTGAATTTGGTGCTTCTAAGAATCTCCCATGATCAGCTTTGAGCAACAAAGAGCTCTTAAATCTCATATATATCTTTCTATTTACTTAAAGAATCAAACTTTGCATGATTGGAAAACATAATCATAAAAGTACAAGAGCGTAAGAGCAATCATATTTTTCAAGAAAGGAGAACGTAAACAATTTTATTTATGACTTTATTATGTCCCTCTTCTCGAATTCTAATTCTCTCCGCTCATTCCAAATACCGTTTGCACTTTTGTACCCGACATTTAGGGGCTGTTTGTTTCAAATCCTATAATTTTAGGATATGAATTTAACCATTAGATTTAAAATCCATAGGTGTTTTGTTATGGGTTGAGATTTTTAAAATGTTGTTTGTTTCATTAATATTTTGGGATTTAGAATACTACAATTTGTAATATTTTGTTTGTTTCAAGCTTAAATTGTAGCATTACCAAATGCCAAAATTTTATAATATGATGAATATTCTATCTTGGTGAGGTTACCTCCTATAAAAAAACAAAATTAGAATTTGTCGAATCCTCTCCAATTGAGAGGTAAACACACTCATTTATGAGATTTGTCAAAATCCTCTCCAATTGAAAGGATTTGATAATTTCTAAAAATTGGACACTTTTTGCATTTTTGGGACTCAATATTCTAATTTTTTTTAAACAAACACCATATATGAAATCCTAAAATACAAAAAACTTATTTTTTAATCCCAAAACTTGTAATCCATACCAAATGTCAAAAGTTTTCGCGAAACAAACACCCCCTTAGAAAAGGAACTAATATGCAAATTGCTGGTTTCATGCGTACTAAAATAAGCAAATAGAAATATCAAAGAAACCAACATAAAAACAACAATAATAAATGTCAACATCACAGAAACTCTATGAGTCATATGCATTATGCAGTCACCGCTTCTCTCAGAGTGTTTATTATATTCTTATACGTTGGAGTTTTCTCTTTATGATTCCTTTGTTGAGCCTTCTTCCCCTTGTTAAATCCTCTTGTTTCTTCCTTTTGCAAATTTTAAATTATTTTTTAATCTCAAAAAGACTTTTGCCGACAATCCCAAGCAAAGGATCTAAATCCCCTCTTAATACTTGAGTAGCTCTCATTAGCATCACCATTAAAACCTGAGCCTGAGCTATAGAGAGAGAGAGAGAGAGAGGGGAGAGAGAAAATGCATTCTCTTTTTATTCCTCTCTTTCTTCTTCTGCTGTGTGCCTCTGTGATCGTACAGTCCACCACTGATCCTAAGGATGGTAATTTTCCCCCTTAAAACCCATTCATTTAGTCTAATCAATGCCAAATGCTCGAAATTCCAGTGAAAGGAGCAGTTCCTCTTTGTGGGTTTTTTGCAAATGTTGATGCCCAGCTCAGTTTCGGTTGAAATATTGATACCCATTTCATAATTTTCATTAAGTTCTCTTGAAAGGAGCAATTTTTCTTTCTGGGTTTTTGCGAATGTTGATGCCCATTTCGTTAAGTTTTATTAATTTGTATAATTGAGCTGAAAAATTGATCCCTTACTTGCAGCTGAATCTCTTGGGATCCTGTACAGCTCCTTGAATAGCCCACCTCAGCTCTCTGGATGGAGCTCAAATGGTAGTGATCCTTGTGGAGAGTCATGGAAGGGGATTACTTGTTCTGGTTCAGCCGTCTCCTCAATGTGATGGAAATTTCTAATCTTAATGCAATCTTTTTATTGAATTGAATCCTAATATTGATGTTCGTTTAGTTATCTGATGATTGTGTTGTTGTAGCCAAATTTCTGGGTTGGGGCTTAATGGTACTCTTGGATATACTCTATCTGATTTGCTGTCTGTGAGAACACTGTGAGTAAATCTGTCATCTTATTTTTAACTGAGAAAGGAAAATTTGCATTGCAATGATGATAATTTGATTTTTTTTTGCTTATTATTTTATTGGTAGGGATTTGAGCAATAACAACATACATGACACAATTCCGTATCAACTGCCACCAAATCTTACCTATCTGTATGCTTTTATCTATTTCTCTTTTCTCCTCTTCTTTAGAAATTTTATAAACACTTGATTTGAAGTTTTAAGCTAAATTTCATGGTACAGGAATCTTGCTAACAACAACCTCAGTGGGAGTCTTCCTTATTCTATATCTTCAATGGTTTCCCTTGTTTATTTGTAAGGTTCTTGCATATACTTTAATTATCCTTTTGACGGAGAGTATGAGGAGGATCTTATTGACGGATTATGTGCACATAATTTTTTGATTGTAGAAATGCTAGTCACAACTTATTGTCAACAATTGAAGATGTCTTCGGAAATTTGCAGGGTTTGTCAGAATTGTAAGTAATCCTACATTATATATATATATATATACATACATATATCCTTAGATGCTCACACTATTGTGCTTGTCTATCTTAAGGTCTTAACTCTTCAAAGAAATGAGATATTTCCATAAGTTTCAAAGAATACAGTCCATTATTGCTTCCCGTCTTCAGTGTTTCTTAATGGAACCATTACTAAGTTCCTGTTAGACATTATGAAAGTAGATATTTGACAATTCATTTTTATTTAGCACGTGCATTAATGTGGAATTTTATTGCAGAGATTTATCTTCCAACAACCTTACTGGGGATCTTCCTAATTCGATTGGCTCCTTGTCAAACCTCTCAAGCCTGTATGCCATTTCTAACTGGCTTATTTTCAAGAGATAAGTTAACCATTTATTCGATGATATTTAAGTTTGCTATGCCAAGCTAGATATTCTATCATTGCAGTTATTTACAAGACAATCAATTGAGTGGCCAAGTAAATATTCTCACCAGCCTGGATCTAACTACCTTGTAAGTTGGTTTCATAGGCATGTCAACATTATTTTTTCTTCATTGCTCTTTTCTGTAATAGCTGTTCTTTTCAACAGAAACATTGCGAACAATCATTTCAGTGGCTGGATCCCTCAGGAGTTCAGAGCTATTCCAAATCTTTTGTTAGTAGTCATTTGGCCTATCATCTGCTTATTTCACAAAGCTGCCATGAATAGGTGTTCGGCAGAACTACAATAAACTCTTTTTGTAGGGAAAACTATCATCAACTTGTCACGAAACAACAATGCTCATAGTCAGTGAGGAAAAGCTGCATGTTTCATGTTTTAGACAGTCTTGCCCTAATGTATTTTATATATTTATACATTACCGTTATCAGCTTTATGGGTTGATGATATAAATAAGGCTAGTTTAGACCTTTTATCCAACGTTTTAATGCCATTAGCAACAATTTCCAATAGTTCATCATATTTTTCTGCAGTCTTGAAAGTTAATGATAATTTGCTCAAAAAAAAACTTTATGGTAGTTTTGTGCAAAACCCCACAAAGTTCATGGTGGCTTTGTGAAATTTAACCTCTTCTAAAATTACTTTTACACCTCTTTTCCTAATATGTTCTCTCTCCCTTCATTGGCACAGTGTTGGAGGTAACTCATTTGCAAATGGTCCCGCTCCACCTCCACCTCCTTATGCCCCTCCTCCTCCTCGGAGGCCACATAAATAATAATAATAATAATAATAATAATAATAATCACAGCCATCTTCCTCCAGAAGCACCAAAGGCCACATAATAATAATAATAATAATAATAATAATAATAATAATAATAATAATAATCACAGCCATCTTCCTCCAGAAGCACCAAGTCCTAGATCAAGAGGCCAAGTTGCAGATCAGAATAATGACAAAGATCAGAGAAGCTTGAAAGGGGGTCAGATTGCGGGCATAGTTATAGGCTCAGTTCTTGGTGCTTTGTGTGTGGCACTTGCTGGTGCCTTTTGTCTATGGAGTATCCGCAAGAGTAAAGGCGACACAAAAGGTAGATCGAGAGATACTGTGAGGTCTCCATCTACCTTACCCAATATAGGTACATTTATTTTAGATGTTCATTTTTTTATCTTCCAGGAATATTTCTTTTAATATATATACGGATATGCAATGAAATAATATGTATACATATGCATATAAAGGACGAGGGTGAAGCATTATATAAGCTCAAGATTCATTTACAAAATATAACACTAGATTGTCAACTTTCAAGTAATATTAGCTTAATTTCTGATTTTGATAAGAGCCCCCCCACCCCCCCCCCCCTAACAGTTGTCATTGGACTAACAAACAATAATCAGCTCGTAAACATGCAGATTTGTCAGTAAATCTTTTTAGAAAAATTAACATGGCAGTGAGCAGTATCAAGTTTCAGGACTAGTAGATCATTTTCATTGCATATATGATATATCCATATGGTATCCGGATCATAATGAAGAACTATGTAATTGTGATTGCAATTACATAGGTTGCAGTAGCACGATATTCTCCCTCACTTATCAATTATTAAAAATAATAATCTATTTCCTCTCAACTTTTGATGCTTTATCCTAAATTTCTCTTCGGCGAGTAGTTACCAACATGGAGGTGCAAGAACAGAGTCCTAGAAGTGTGCCAGTCACAAGTCTGAAGCCTCTGCCTTCAGAGAAAAATACTGTTGAGAAAGCTTATGGAAAAGATGGGTCTGTTAATAGGACAAGGCTCCCAATTACTGCAACTTCCTATACTGTCGCTGCTCTTCAAACTGCAACAAACAGCTTTAGTCAAGAATCCCTTGTGGGTGAAGGTTCACTTGGCCGGGTTTATAGAGCTGAGTTTTCCAATGGAAAGGTAGCGAATGAATCCATTGCTAGCTGATTTTATCTTTGTTTATTTCATTAATATCTCAATTCACATGAAGGAGAGGGATGGTCTCTTTATATGATATAGAGGCATGCTTCGTTATGATCTCAAATATTTCGTCAGGAAATAACATTCATTCATTTTATTCTAACTCTGATTATTGGACAATCAGTCTGACTTAAATTTCCCCTCTTATGATATTATCTCTGGTAATTCTTAATTTCAGGTAAATTCTCTTTACTTTTGAGAACTTTCACTTATCAATATGTCACCTTGCAGGTTTTGGCAGTAAAGAAAATAGACAGTGCTGCATTATCTCTACAAGAGGAAGATAATTTTCTTGAGGCCGTCTCAAATATATCAAGGCTTAAACATCCAAATATCACAATGCTGGTGGGCTACTGTGTTGAGCATGGACAGCGCCTTTTAGTTTATGAATATGTCGCAAAAGGAACTCTACATGATATGTTGCACTATGCTGATGATAGCAATGCGCTTACGTGGAATGCACGTGTGAGGATAGCACTTGGCACTGCCAGGGCTTTAGAGTAAGTTGTTGATCCCAAAATATATTTTATCAGTAAGTTACAGAAAATTTTCCCTACGTTTTGTAGAAATGATATTTTACCTCTCTCTTTACCTTTTAGTCAAATAATAATCAACTTTCTTCTTTTGATATAATTGTTAATTGTTGATATAACAATCATGTACATTTGGATAGAGGCATAGAGGTAAGTACAGTTTCTATTACTTCCGTTTTTTGACATCCAAGCTAACTACGAAACTTGAAGCGGAGAGGTCGAAGTGGTGATTTTTAAACCTTAGGGATATTTTGCCAATAATACAAACCTTAGGGGGATTTCCTGTAATTTGTCATTATTTTATTTTCATTGACGACGTACATTTTAAAAGGAAATACTTTTCCTTTTATTTTATACAGGTATCTTCATGAAGTATGCTTGCCTTCTGTTGTACATAGAAATTTCAAATCAGCAAATGTTCTACTAGACGATGAGCTTAATCCTCACTTGTCAGACTGTGGGCTAGCAACATTAACTCCCAATACCGAAAGACCGGCAAGTGATTGTCACATTTTTGTTTCTAATATATCATCATCAAATGCTGCATCAAAATCATTTATGTTTATATGCACATGATAGATCTCAACCGAGATGGTTGGCTCGTTTGGCTATAGTGCTCCTGAATTTGCAATGTCTGGCATTTACACTGTGAAAAGTGATGTGTACAGCTTTGGAGTAGTGATGTTAGAGATGTTGACTGGCCGGAAACCACTTGACAGGTATATTATTGATATTCTTTTTTCTTCTTGTCATGTTTGTAATATCAAAGAAATAAGACATCCCCCGCCACAATCCCCCCCTCCTCCCCCCGAACTTCTGCAGGTCCCACTGACAGACGCTGAGAAAAGTTTATCAATGAAGACGGCATAAGTGCCATTAAAAGATTACAAAAGGGGACGGAGGATTGTTCTTTGGGTGCATGAGAAAAAACAGGATAGTTATAGAACTGTCCTGAGACAATATAAGACATGCATGCCAGAGAAGATCCTGATAACCGGAACTACTTCTCTTTATAAGTGTACATTTCATGCAAGTCTTTAACCAGAGCTTGAGTACACTCCCCAGGAAGGTCAATAGCATTATAGAACTTATAGCTCCCGTGTGTATATGCTTGAGCAGCTAGTCTGTCGGCAACACCATTAACCCATCTATAAACATGATTTATCTCTCTCTCCCTCTCCCTCTCTCTCTCTCTCTCTCTCTCTCTCTCTCTCTCTCTCTCTCTCTCTCTCTCTCTACATATAACGTAAATATGTAAGGTGGTTATGCGTGTATGTATGCATGTATATGGTTAGAGATAAAGGTGGTGAGCCCCACCCATCTGATTCGACATACTTATTGCTAAATTAACCACCAAGAAATGGACATGTGGTGGGCCCACCTTGCAAGTCACATAGGATTAGGTAGACTTCGCCACTCTTATCTCTTGATAGTTCATTTTGTTAAATAAGTTAGACCACAAATAAGACACATTTATTTACTTATTTTCTCATTTTGTTATGCGGGATGTACCAGTTCTAGGCCAAGATCAGAGCACTCGCTCGTAGTATGGGCTACACCCCAACTTCATGATATAGATGCATTGGCAAAAATGGTGGATCCAACACTAAATGGCATGTATCCTGCGAAATCGCTCTCGCGATTTGCAGACATAATTGCGCTATGTATTCAGGTACCCATTTTTAGATAGTAAAATTCAATCTTATACCAACATGACAAGTTGCCGTGCTTATTTTCATACATGTGGTTTATGTTTCTTATGATCTGGTTCATGTTTCTGATGCAGCCGGAGCCGGAGTTTCGTCCACCTATGTCCGAAGTTGTACAATCATTGGTTCGGTTAATGCAGAGAGCGAGCACAGTCCGAAGGCGATCTGGAGAGGATTTAGGAGCTTCTTATAGGATCCAAGAGCATGAAGCAAATACAGATTTTTCCTTCTGAAAGAGCACTTCCTCATTACTCGTTCAATGAAACAGAAAACGGGTCTTCTTTTTTCTTTATAATCAGATTTTGACATATAATACAATAAGGAAGCCGATGCGTTTCTTTGTACATTTTGTAGAGAAAATAAGTCAAACTGGCAACCAAGAAAGAAATAGAACGCAAGTATCTTTTGTTTTCGTGCTCTTTGGGTTACTGAGAACTTGTTGGATAATATGCTGTGAAAAGTAAGTCCTTGAGCATATCTGTAAATGTTTTGTGCTTAAACTTTTTGCAGTCAGTTTGGTCTATTCTATGTTGGGTTCGATTAATCCAACGAACCCAAGTGACCCAACCTACTCGATTTTGGATTTGATTTAAAGTTGCTATCGATTCAAGTTAGGATCAGGATACTAACCACATGGTCTGGTTAGACAGTTTCATGCTTATCAAGTTGGGTGGTTATCTTGAATATCTAAAGGATAGGATCAACCGGAGTGTAATCCCACGGTTGTGATTAAACCATGATGGGTAGGGTTAATCATAAATATCTATTTAAAGAGTGGGAGTCCCTCCTCTCAACCGTATGCAGAAAAGAGACCTAATTCCCATCATTGGCTACGGGAGGAGAGAGGAGAAGACTTCCATTATTTTCGTCGGTGAACGGTAATTAATTTATATTTCTAGTTCAATTATTCATGTCTAGATCGTTAAATTATCCAACAGTGGTATCAGAGCCTGTTTGTGCATGAATTTTTTGATCTAGAATTAAAGTTTTTTATTTTCGGATTTATTAAAAAAAAAAAAAAGAGGATCTACGGTTGCATCCAGTGCTTATGTTTGCATCTGCGTTTTTGTTTGCCGTCAAACGCTAGAAATAGATCAACGTTAAAAAAAAAAAGGGATTCAGCGTGTTTTCTTACGATTGATTACTTGTTTAATTCAATCTTATCTCCGAAGAACTCACGGCCACAGCAAAGTTAAATAAAAAAAAAAGGGCCATCTTTGAGTTCACAATTTTTTTTTTAATGCCGCATCAACCATGGTTGCTCCTCGCCATGCCACGCCCTCTATGCACGCGCTCTCTCTCTCTCTGCGGATTCGGTGCTCAGCGGTGAGCGGCGGCCAGTGGCGGGGTTGCGGCAGGTGGCGGGGTTGCGGCCGACGGCGGAGGGTCGGTTCTGTGGGAGATTGGGTGCTGGCGGCGGCTCTTGGGTTGAGTGAGTTTATGGTTAGGGTTTAATTAAGGTTATAATTAATTAATTAATTCAGACCCAACCCATTATGAAATGGGTTAGACCCATTAATTTTTCAGACCCGACCCATTACAGTTTTGACCATTCATTTTGTTTTGATCGCTACAGGTCCGTTTTAAGTCCGATTTGAGCCCATAAGTAGTCGTTGGAAAGATTATTTTGTGTTCTTTTCAACTATACAGTTTTTATTTTAATTTTATAAAGTTTTAATACAGAAATTTGGACAATTCATAAAGATTTTTGTATGCACATAAAGATAATTGATTTACTCTGATTATATCCTTAATTCAGGTGGGGGTAAATATTTGGGTTCATGATAAAACGGACTACAGTATTAGATCAACCTATGGGGTTAAGGAAGATCAGTAAAACAGTCACTTAGAAATTATGATAGAGTAGGTTAGTGTCTTGCCCAAAGGTGACCAACCTATAATACCCTAATTTTCTAAGGCTGAGTTTACTCTCATTTGGACTGGAAGGTTGCACTTATCTGTGGGTGGACTACTAGTCTTGCCCAAAGGTGACCAACCTATAATACCCTAATTTTCTAAGGCTGAGTTTACTCTCATTTGGACTGGAAGGTTGCACTTATCTGTGGGTGGACTACTAGTCTTGCCCAAAGGTGTCTGGGAAATCCTCTACATGATAAGTGGTGCAGGATAGTTGAAACATGTCAGTGAGAGGAGAATAACCCTATTGCCCAAAGGTTAGGAAGTGTTCAAATCAAACTGACACTGTGTAGGCTAGTTCTGTAGGTGATTATATATCACATTTGGGGGGCGAATAGCATGTCAAATCACTTGCCCAAAGGTGTGATGAGATGATGCACCCGCCTGTCCCGCAGAGTGGAAGGTTGCATACGTAAAACACTCTGACCCATCCATTCTAACCCTAAATTGGATGTGGAAATATTAAAGTTAATTAAATTAAAGGTCTCATTTGATTTATATGTCCATGGTTTAATACAGATGGACGGACAGTTTATCCAGAAGCGGAATGAGGAATCCGTTAGAGCGAGACAGTACAGTACAGTTTGTAGGGATTTAGTTCATGTTTGTTGTGAAACAAATTTAGTTGATGTTCCTTCAAATTCTTGGTGGATTGATTCTGGTGCCTCTGTGCACATTTCAACTTCATCACATGGAATAATCCACAGTCGGAAGGCAAGGGCAAATGAGCAGCTATTTTTGGGAAACTCACAGCCTATGAAGGTGGAGCTCGTTGGGACTTTCAGTCTGCGCTTGGATTCTGGAGTTTCCTTAGTTTTATCAGACACTTTCTACGTACCTTCTATGAGAAGGAATCTTATTTCAGTTTCTAGACTTTCTGGATCTGGTTATAGCTTTGTTTTCGAGAATAATTCTGTCTCCATCAGAAATGGTTTGGATGTTATCGGACATGGTTTCTTGATTGACGGTCTTTATAGATTAAATCTGGATGCATCTTTTCCTTCTCCTCTATGTATGTCTGTGAATTCATCTTCTTCTGGTACAAAGCGTCCTAGGCTTAATAGCAATTCTTCCATACTTTGGCACCGGAGATTAGGACATGTTTCAAGAAAGCGATTGGAATCCTTAGTAAAGTTTGGTGTTCTTGAACAGCTAGATTTCTCTGATTTTGGTACATGTGTTGACTGTATCAAGGGAAAGATGACTAAATTGAGAAAATTTGAAGCCTCCAGGAGTGAAGGTCTCCTTGACCTCATTCATACAGATATTTGTGGACCTTTTCCCACTCCCTCTCATGGTGGTCAGCGATACTTTATCTCTTTCATAGATGATTTTTCGCGCTATGCCTATATTTTTCTTCTTCACCACAAATATGAGGCACTGGATGTTTTCAAGATCTTTCAAGCTGAAGTTGAAAAACAATTAGAAAGAAAGATTAAATCCGTGCGTTCTGATCGAGGTGGGGAATTCTATGGTAAAAGCGATCAGGACGGCACAAATCATGGTCCCTTCATTGAGTATTTGAGGTCACAAGGCATTGTTCCTCAGTACACTCTCCCAGGTTCTCCGCAGCAAAATGGAGTAGCTGAAAGAAGAAATCGTACTTATCAAGATGCTGTTCGCAGCATGATGAGTCATTCAGATTTGCCTGAAAGTTTTTGGGGTGAGGCATTGAAGACAGCTGTATATATCATCAATCGTCTTCCTTGTAAGGCGGTAGCAGAGACCCCTTTCAAGCTTTGGACTGGCAGGGATCCTAGTTTTGGTCATCTACGTGTTGGGGATGTCCAGCAGAGGCACGACCTTATAATCCAGACATTAAGAAATTAGAAGCTCGAACAGTGTCGTGTCGCTTTGTCGGCTATCCTGCAAGATCTAAGGGCTACAGGTTCTATTGTTCTTCTCGGTCTACCCAGTTCTTCGAGACACAACATGCTGAGTTTCTGGAAGACCCTAATGCTTCTTCAGAACATCGTGGTCTGAGTTTTGAGGAAGTTTTAGAAGATGAGCAGTCGCTTCCGCTATTAGATGTCATCTCTAGATTTCCTACTCTTCCAGATAGCTTTCCACCTCCTCCTCCAGTTCAAGAAACATTTGTACCTGCAGAAGAGCCACAACCTGTTAGAAGATCCTCTAGAGTCTGAAGATCTGCCATACCTGATGACTATGAGGTCTATCTTCAAGGCCCACGAAATGAAGTTGAGCGTAGGCTCGTGAACTCTGAGGAGTATGTCTCTGCAGTTGGCAGTCTAATGTATGCAGTGTCATGCATCAGGCCAGACATCAGTTATATCGTGGGAATATTAGGCAGGTTTCAACAAAATCCTGGTGTAGCTCATTGGAAAGCTGTAAAGAAGGTTTTGCGGTATTTGCAGAGGACCAAGGATTTCATGTTGGTCTACAGAAGGTCTAAAAATCTAGAAGTCGTCGGTTATTCAGATTCAGATTTTATAGGATGTGCTGATAGCAGGAAATCAACATCAGGTTATATATTTCTGCTCGCTGGAGGAGCAGTTTCCTGGAAAAGTGCCAAGCAGTCCTTAGTGACGACATCCACCATGGAGGCAGAGTATGTTGCTGTTTTTGAAGCAACATTGCATGCCTCTTGGCTCAAGAATTTCATCAGTGAACTAAAGGTGGTGGATTCCATTCAGAGACCAGTAAAGTTGTATTGTGACAATCAGGCAGTTGTACAGTTTGTAAAGAACAAGAATTTTTCTAGCAGGAATAAGCACATCGGTGTGAAGTACTTGTTAGTCCTTGATAAGGTTGAACAAGGATTGATTGAGGTTCCTCATTTGCCGACTCAGTTGATGATTGTTGATCCTTTGACCAAGGGAATTTCTCCAGGGCTCTTCAAGGAACATGTATCCAGTATGGGTGTTTTAGAGTCTTTTGATTCTATATGATCAGTGAGATTTAGTTGTCGTGGTAGTTTTGTTTTATTTTCAAGTACTATATTCTGGATTGCTTTGAGCTCATAAAGAAACTATTGTGCTAATTTTTTAGCAGTTTGATATTTTCAAGCATTGTGTTCTTGGTCATTGTTGCTTGATATATATATTTTAAAGTAAAGAAAACTAAAGTTTAAAGTAAAGAGTTTCAAGTTAATCGTAAAGAAACTCGAATTAAAGATAGTGGTCCATAGAGTCATAAAGGTTAAAGTAAAGAGACTCTTAAATTTGTGCAGAAGCTGAATATGATTGGGCATCATATTTGAGGCTTTCGTTCTGGACTAAAGGTGATGGTTTTCACATGGCGGATGCCGGTAAAAGTTTCAGAACGGCATACATGTTTGTGTATGTTGCAGAGGACACTTAAGGGCGTACATCGGATTTGACCATAAGGGATGTACGGCTCTATTACACTCCACTAAAACCACCATAAGGAAAATGTCTTTAGAACATTAGTGGTACTAGCGGTTGGACCGTGGAGTGACCTTGTGCCATATTAGAGCATATAGTGTTTTCACGATCAACCATTAGTGGTACTTTTGTTTTAAGGAAAAGGTTTCGGAAACTATCCTAATTAGAATCATGGCAACAAGTTGTTTTCTAAAATAAATGGGTGCGCACCCGACTTTTGAAAGTTTTGAAAATTTAAATATTTTTGAAAAATTAAAATGAGGTATGTTGTGCCAAGTGGGAGATTGTTGGGTTCGATTAATCCAACGAACCCAAGTGACCCAACCTACTCGATTTTGGATTTGATTTAAAGTTGCTATCGATTCAAGTTAGGATCAGGATACTAACCACATGGTCTGGTTAGACAGTTTTATGCTTATCAAGTTGGGTGGTTATCTTGAATATCTAAAGGATAGGATCAACCGGAGTGTAATCCCACGGTTATGATTAAACCATGATGGGTAGGGTTAATCATAAATATCTATTTAAAGAGTGGGAGTCCCTCCTCTCAACCGTATGCAGAAAAGAGACCTAATTCCCATCATTGGCTACGGGAGGAGAGAGGAGAAGACTTCCATTATTTTCGTCGGTGAACGGTAATTAATTTATATTTCTAGTTCAATTATTCATGTCTAGATCGTTAAATTATCCAACATTCTAATCTCATGTCTCTTCCAAATGAATGCAAGAAGTTGATAAGCTACTTCCGTGTAAATGACTTTATGCGTGCCTGATGGTTTCACTGATTTTGCTTGCTACTGAGAAAATGTTGCTGATTCTAGCTTTTGGCTTCTCTGGAAGCGATCATTCACTTACAAATTTCCTTGTTTTTACCATGTGTAAGTTGAAAAATCCTCCAACTAAAAGCTTTGAGATGAACTGTATTAATTGAAAATTAGTCATTAGATATGATTTTCTGTTAATGGCACAAAAAAAACACATCTAAGCTCCGAATCTTTGAGATTGAAACGTGCCGGTGTCTATATCTATATGGGTAACAAATTTCACGAAATCCCTGAGGCATTACTTCTTTGATTCAACAATAGATGTTCGATGAGATTTAGTCAATAGACATGGAGAGCCTCGAGAATCAGCTGGCCGCTGCTTGTTCTTGCTATCTTTATTGAGATTAGAGGTCACAATGTAACTCGTTCAATTTTGTTGTACGACTTTCCTCAACATACAACCTCGTCGCTCATTTGGTGAGGCTATTGGAGAGGAAAGCGACTCTTTTTCATGTCAATGTCATCATACCATACATGAACAAGCCGAGGAAATCATTGCAGTGTTTGGTTCAAAAGTCGCTGCTGTGGAATTCATTATAACTTTGTTCTATTACAACAAATTCGAAAG